>NC_092194.1:600000-859477 GCF_043641665.1 Enoplosus armatus | reverse complement strand
GCCTGTTTTTACAATAAGAGTTTTTAAGTCATTTTCATTTCATTCCAAAAATGTCAAAAAAGTGTCCAATGTTTTTCCAAAGTCAGTTTTTATTTTACCCAATGACTCATGATACTTCCTTTTAATCACTAAGCCTTTTCTCCGTCAACCAAGACGAATACAGACAGTTATGTGATTGGCTGGTTGCTTTTTCAGGCCGAAACAACAGCATTTTATAATCTTTTTTTTTTTAATTTTGAACACTTTGAGACTCCAAAGAAATGTTCTTCCACTCTTTCGATTCATTTTTGTATTGGTTCAGAACTAGAATCAGAATCAGAAATACTTTAACGGGGTGGGGGGGGGGGGGGGGGGTTATACAGTACCGGTGCTCCCATTCAAGAGTAGAAAGTAGCACACATTTTGAAATAAGAGTATGTACAAAATAAGATATAAAAAATAAGAAATAGAAAATAAAAAATATACACATTTACAATATTTAAGTGAAAAAAGTGAAAAATAAAAAAATATATATATATACAATAACAATGCATATATATATATATATACATATCTGTATTGCACTGTTTAAAGAATAAATAATGAGATAGTATATGGCAGGTGAAGTAGTTCCAGATTTTCAGTCAATTTTCAGTCAAAGTTGAGAGAAGGACTGAAGAACACAAAAGTAAAACAAAAGTTTTGAGGTATCGGATGTCAAGAAAGCTCAAGAAATGTATTATTGTGAGTATTGATAAAGCTCTTTAACATGAATGACTGTGCCGCATGTTTAGTTTTGATTACTTTAAAACACGTGTGTTAAAATCAGTTGTGATAGTGATGAATCATTTCAGGGACTAAATCAAAGTTATAAATGTGTTTGGATTACACACTGTTCAATTATACATTTTGGCCTTACGGTCACCAGGGGCCCCCAAATAAAAGTATTTATTCTACGTGTAATTGTACCTGGTGGTTGCTTTTAAAAAAGTTTTCAGGGAAAAAACAAGAACATCGGTTTGCAACGGTTTGAAACATCAAACCGAACTGCTGATGAACAGTGGCCTCTATGGAGACAAGTGGCAACCACAGAGTAATCTTTATTTGTATATTAACACTCTGAAATAATTCATGTATTTATTATATTCGGTGACCCTGAGTGGAACCACAAACAGATTACAAAAAATGTCAAATGTTATCCATGACCTGCTAAAATAGCGTAGCATAGCAATAGCACAACTTGAGAGTCATAAAGTGAGTCACAAACTGATTCACTGATGTCAGTTAGAAATATATTCCTGAAGTTTGCTAAAATTACCTAACTTTAGCCACCATAAGCTACTGGTCATACCAGACCAAGTTAGACCGTAGCAAACCTCTGAAATGTATATTATACAATAAACCACTGATGCAACGTTGTGGTATCTTTTCCGTATGACTTATAATCTCAAAGAACACTGAATTTTTAGAAAAGTCAGGCCGGGGTGGAGGGTTAGGGCATGTGGCACCCCAAAAAAAAGCCCCGTTTGTTCCTCTGGTCTTGGTCAAGTAAACCACAAGTTAGTGAGTAACTGCTTTTCTGTCCCACTGTGACTCTTGCTGACCATTTAGTGACCACGGTTCGGTATGTACCTCGGTTTTGGGGGTCACGGTTCGGTTACTAACCACCTGTAACTAACCAGGGAACTAACTGTGATTCCCCCATAGAGTGGATCTAAATGTTATTGAGCTGGCAACCACCAGGCCAGCTAGCACGCTACAGCTAGCAGACAACAACTGGTGAACTGCCAAAACGCTCTGGGTAAAACAAGTAATTCTTCAGGTCACAGGTCGTACCGATCCAAGGAAGTTTCAGGGGCGGTTCAGGACAAATACACGTACCGTTACACGCCTAGTGTTTTGAGCCCGTCCATCAGCACCACACCAGTGGACATTATGTCATAGTCCAAGCTCAAGTGGAGGGAAAGGGGTCACCAGCAGTCTCTGACCCCACTGCCTTAGATCTCCGAAAAAACAAAAGTCCCAGGAACCGACAGCGTGAGAAAACGTCCAGTCCACAGCAAGCAGTGGGTACAGCGTTCACCAGTGTCTCGCGTGCGTAGGTGTGATGTCTCAAAGCACTGGTCCGAATTCAACAAAACCCTGTGACTGATGTGCCTTGCCATTGTATTTACGTGTTGAATCATTTAACGGGGGGAGATTTGGCAGCGTCGTCATCCCCTCTCCCAGATTTGGAAAAGTAATAAATTCTCATTTGCCGTTCCTGGACGGAAGCAAAGGAACACTCGGATTAATCAGAAGGTTTTGGTTTTGGCGTAAATATGTTGACAGAAATGGAAAAACACTTCCTGCTGGAGTGAACAGAGTACTTGCTAGGTGAGATTTGGCTCTTTTTGCGCTAATGTGGAGCAGGTCCACTGTACAGAAGCTATGAGAGTACAACAAGTACAACTTAATTCAAACGTTATTGTTTGAAAATGACAATGTCTGTTTTGGATTTAAAGGGAAGTGGCTTTCCCCGCTTGATGATTAGGTTCTGTAAATGCATTTTTGAGGGAATTGATTTATCGCGTTTATTGCAAAACATCTCTCGAGACCTTTGTCTTAATTATTAGAACCGAAACGGACATATTCCACGTGGACATGACATGGCTGTGTTCCAACCACAGACTCAGTTCTTCCTCAGGCAAAGGTGAATGATAGGTGAGCACACCTGGATTTGATAGACAATTCACGGCGATGGGTCACATCGACTTACCAACTAATTGAGCCTAAATGATGATGTTGGCCTTTATTTAGAAATGTCAGGTTTGCTTTTGGCCTCATATTCTTGCTTGCACAAGGCGTGTTTTACTGCAGCTACCCTCATTTCTATGTACAATGTCGGCAATGTTCAGCGCCCCCGCGTCCTTAAACCCCTAGAAGATGTCAAACACACACAATTGTTTCTGGCGTTATCTTTATAAGTGTGAGGGCAGTGTAAGACTTTGACAGTGTACATGCACTTTTCTTGACATATTAGTTGCACACCTGCATATCTGACTTTCTGATTTATTCACCAAATCAGCAGTATGAAACACGAAGCAAAGCGTTCCCAAAAGTATATGAAGTTTGCATGGGAAGACTGAGAAAATTGGGTACGAGTTTAACTGTGATCTAATCAGGAGATTGACTACAAATACCAGCAGACCTTCCAGAAGGACCGTCTGTGGCTGAAACAAACGGCAGTCACTCACTACTCAAGTCGGGGTTTTTTTTTCAGAAGATACTTTTGCACTCTGACGCAGCAGACTGCTGTTTTCGGGTCCCGTGTCCTACCGACAGTCCACGGTCATTCCCTGACCTTGACCAAGTGGTTATAACTTTCACCTTGGCAACAAAAGGTTCCCCTGATCTTAGTCCTAGATCTAAGTACTCATTGGAATGACCTTTACCTTTATCGTCGAAGCGTCCTTGTGCAGGACGCTGAACCCTAAGTCGCTCCCGATTGGGGGGGCGGCACCTTGCACGGCAGCCCGGTCGCCATCGGTGTGTGAATGAGACCCGAACTGAACTTTATATTTATCTTTTTCTTTTTTTCTTTTGTATCTAAAACTTCAATAACAACAGTGTCAGATCAGAAAATTGCTCAAACAACATATTTTGTTGTTCTTTTGACTTGTGCATTTTGGTTTTATCATGCAAGTTTGTTTTTACTTACTTTGGCTACTTGGTTTGACCTCAGACAGGGAGAAGCTGTTGACGCCTGTGTGTTTGCTAACTAATGAGATTATGCAGAGCGCTCGCAGCCTCTCTGCCCCCCACCCCCCGCGGATTAATGTCTGTTGTCTCACCATTATGTTAAGCAGCCACATTAAGAGGAGAAGTTGTCATCCCATCACCGAGTGTTTTTTCCTGTGTCTAATAGGCCTCTCTGCACTAATGAACCTATGATTAATTAAAACATGACCCCCCCCCCCCCCCCCCCCCCCCCCCCCCTTTGAGCACTCCTGTGGCAGGGTACATGGCTGTGTTACATGTGGCGAAGGGGCTGGGGGTTCAAGGTCCAGCTCCCATTACATCATTCTACCCACATGCTGAGCTGGGACTCAGTGATGTCACTCAGTTTACCCAGCGTCCAAGCCGTTTGTTTTCCTATGAGTAGCCCTTTTGTTTATTTTCATAATTCTGAATATCACTCTTTGCCAGTTTTACATCGGCTCTAAAACTCAATTAGCTTAATGTCTCTTGCGTTCTACCGGCGCTGCTGCGAGCCCCTGAAAAGTGCCTATTAAAAAAAAAAAAAAACACCCATTTCTGACACTTTGTTTGCTTTGCAGGCCTCAATTATCAATGCACCAGCACCTTTTACGGGACCCCTGGCTGCAAGGTTTTAAGAGCTCCAGGCGATGGTTAGATCTGTGATTTTTCTAGGGCTTTCCAAGGAGGAACCTTGGGGGGCGCTAAACACCTTCACCGCTGCCAATGTGAAAGTCACCAAACACACACACACACAAAAAAAAAAAAACGAGGCAGAAACCCCTTTCTTTTCTTTTTTTTCTTTTAGGGCCCCGAAGACGTAATTTCACAGAACAACAACCTCCCTCCTTCCTGATAGCCGTTAGCCTCCAGATGATCCACAGTGAAATTATACAGCTCAGATGTATTCCAAGAGCATTAATTGAGAGAGCAAGATACGGCATCCTGACCCGCCTCCAGGGGGGTGCTCCAATAGCAGACGGATTGGGTTCAAATTATCTGGCTGTCTTGGTGACTTAGGATGTCAAACTGATAAGATACTGTGACTGTGTCCACACGGCGCACAATAATACAACATAATCAAGGGGGGAAAAAAATTGCACTTCCTCATACCGAGCCTTATACTTATTACCTCACCCGAGGTAATTGTTCAGTTCTGCAGGGACATTATTCTGAGTGAAGGCATCAGCATCATGCTATAAATTCTACCTATGAGTTGGGGGGAGGGGGAGGGGGGTTGAAAGTCCAAGTTCAGTGAGAGTGCAGTGCTGAAGCAGGGGCATGCAGCCGGCTCTGGGTTTCATCTGATTTGCGGTGGCAATAAAAAAATAAAAAAAATAACAAAAAAAAAAAACTTCTTTAAAATCAACGGGCCACATGCCGGTCGCCTCAGATCTGTTTTGGATTGAAAATAGGATTAATGTGCTGAAGTGTGATTAGAATGGTTAAAACACGATTAATTGGATCAGACTCCAATTGCCCGGGGAGCTGGGGAGGTGGAGGTGTACAAGTGCGTTTGTGTGTCAGGGTGTTTCTGGACGGGTTCCAGCTGAACCAAGTGAACAAAGCGCACTAACTGTCCAGGATTTTCCATGTCTCTCCTCCTGTGTGTGTGTGTGTGTGTGTGTGTGTGTGCGCGCACAAGTGCCTTTTCCCTTTGCATTTTCTCATAGCCAGCTTGTCTCAGAGCAGATTGAACACAGCTGAGAATGTTGGTCTAGGCCTGCAGCGCACCATCCTGGGGGAATAGGCAGGAACCACGAGGCCGGACTTGGCTCGCCCCGCGACGGCTGAAGACTGCCATGCACCCGGGGCAGGGGTCCAGGTGGGATCGGCTGGGGAGAGGGGAGTAATTTGGGGGTTATTTAAAATGATCTATTAAACCCCTGAACTTTAATCAGGGTTGCTACTACACTGACAGCCGTGATTTACCTACGAATCAGTAGGACGAGGATGGGAGGGGATGGATGGGCTCAAAATGGGACCGCTTCGTCTGAATCATTTTCCAGGGCACCGGGGTTGCGGCGTTAGCATTTGATGAGGCCTGAGCAAAAGCAACGATGGCTCTTAAGAAATCTGCATTCCTTTCCAAATGCAGCGGCTCAACATCATCCACGTCTGGCTGTTGACAAAGAAATTGCTTTATTATCCTTTTCCATCAGCGCAGCCTCCCGGTATTAGCACGTCCAGGCTTGAGGGAGAGCGCTCGGCGCGGTGAACAGGCAACCTTGGTCTTGTCAGCGCGAGCCAGAATACCCCACACACACACACACACTCACACACACACACACAGGGAGCAGACCCCCACTTGTTTGAGTTCCGCGTAAATACAGGCCGTGAGCTCTGACGGACAACGAAAGTCAAACTGGTTTAAGGAGGGCCGACGTAGCCAGAAAGCAGAACCCCGAGCTCTCACAGGTCATTACCGCTGCCTGGCCTGTCACTGGGGTAATTGAAAAACCACAGGGGTGTGATGTAATCCGCCGCCAGATTACCAGCCAAGTACACACATAAACATACAATCATCACAGAACAAGGACCAGGACAAACCGATAAACACATAGTCATGGACACGGTGAACCTGTGGGCAACCAGCTTCATAAAAAGCTCTTGGCGGGTTGATATCACTGCTAATCAAACCACTCAGTTTTAGAATTTCTCCATTTCACATGCATAACCGCCGCGGACCTCTGTGACCACTGTTTACAGCTGACATGTTTGTTTCTTCCCGTGATTGGCTTCCTGCACAGACCAGTTGTTAAGAGTTTCGAAAACACCAAAATCAGAAGTTCAGATGATGTTTGCAGCCACGCAGATGCGCTACCCGCCGTATTCTGGATGTCTGTCCACACCTCGAAATAAAAATGCTCAGTCTTCGGCTACGGCAGCTCAACAAAAGTGTTTTGTAACTGGCACACTAGAAGCTGGCATTAAAAAAAAAAAAGCCTGCCATCACGGCCTCCTCTTGGCTGCATCCCACTTTCCTCCCCGATCTCTCTCCCTCTCTCTCTCCCAACAATTCGGCACGCTCTGCTCGTCCATGTCGCCTTGACACGATAAATTGTCCAAATGGGGACAACAGCGTCGGCGGTCTCTCCCCTCGAAGACGTGCGCTCCGCTGGGCACATGAAAAGAGACTAGAAGTAAGTTATGTGAAGGACGAAATGTTTTGATCCCCTCACTGGCTTCCCACCCAATTCTGTCATGGGGGAAAGGGGGAGTTTCGGACGCCTTTACGTGTCTTCAAAAATGCAGTTTGCTAACGAGCTCATTGTGTTTATACTCTATATCTATCTGTCCGTATATCTATATCTATCTATATTCTCTTCAAAGTGAAGCTCAGCGGTGGTGACGTTGAAGTCATGCGACCTTGGTGGAGTTCCTTTACAGCCTAACGTTAGCTTTTTTACTTCTGGTGATTCCATTTACGCTTCAGAAATTCTAAAAGTGGTGTTCATTAGTGACGATTATCTTGCCAAACAAAACGTGTGAGTATCGTAAACATGTAGTATGTATGGAAAAAAATCCCATTGGCTTTTTGGGAGCCAGGGTGGTGCTAACTGCAGACATACGTCACCCCTGCAGCACGCTGTTGACTAACGGACTGAAGACACTTTCAACTATTTTGGCTGTTTTCTATGCAGTTTTTTTTGTTTGTGTGTGTGGCAATAAAAACGATAAGACATGCCACATAGGACATAAACAGGAAATATTTTCACTAAACGGTAACAGCAGTCTGTCACGAATGTGGGGAGATTGACCTATGCAGGACTGATGTGACGCTCCCGGCCTGAATTATTATTATCCCAGCCTGGCCCTGACTGCCATAAAAAACACATTTTCTCTACATTTGGAGCCGACAGGTTGTCCAATTTTATTTAACCTCCCTCAATTGGACAAAAGGATTATTTGTTACATAACCTCGCCCCGATGGCTCACCATCGCCGCTGTAACATGGTGACCTGAGGACGAAGATCCTTACTATCCCATAAAAGTATATGGAGTCAGGCAGCTGGAGCTAATAAACGGCTGCTGAACCCTGTAAAACCTTTATAAGTTCCTGCGTGAGGGTGAACAGGGAGTTTAAAAAAAAACAAAAAAAAAAACAGGATGAACGCAGGGGGAAGGCACCAATAAATCTGCGAGGATTAGGATTGAAAACAGGGATCATACGTTTACTGTCAGAATGAGTCGGCCGCGTCTTCTGTCATGCTTGCTGGGTGGCTCTGACAGGGATGGTGTAAATTGTCCAGGCTGGCCACACAGATATAGACAGCTTCTCAGAAAATCACTTTTAACCTTTTAACCAGGCTAAAAGTGCTCCCACCAGAAAATAAGTAGGTGTAATGGGAAGAAAGGAGAAAAAAGAAGAAAAAAAAACCCAAAAAAACCCTAACCAGCACTTATTTGAGTGTTCCAATCCAAATACCCACCATCTACTTGGCAAACACCTTCACAGTGAAAGAGTCATGCTTTATGAGAGTGTTAGATGAATTAACAAATTGCAACGCAAACGAGAAACATGCCTGCAAGTTAAAAAAAAAAAAAAAAAGTTTGTCAGGTTTCCAGTAGACCCCCGCCACCCCTTCCATCTCCCTGGAATCGTAGCCCTGACTCTAAAAGTCAAGTCAAGCATTGCAAGGGCGGTTTGTGACATATGCCCCCCCACCCCCTCTTTTTTTTTTTTTTTTTTTTTTTTAAGTCGAAGCGTTTCTCCCCATTAGATTTATAATGTTCCGTAGTTTCCGAGAGAGCCAAACATTAGCAAGTTGCAGGATTTTGGCCCCAAGGAGACGCATGTAGTGGCTGCGTCCTGACAGCAGAGTAATATGCGCTGTCAGGAGAATTCAGACGCGGCGGGACTTAAAGGGAGGCTTCGCTGATGCCTGTCTGTAATTGCCCCCAGGTCACGGCCGCGGCTTCACTGCAGATGACCCAGGCAGGCATTATATATTATTACAAGACAAGGACTTCAAAACCCCTCATAAAATGAACTATCAAGGGTATTTCTCCCAACTTTTAGCTCTGGAGGCCTGCATTTTGTAAAAATCAAGAACCCCCCTCACCCCCTGCCTCTTCTCTGTGTACATACCCCCCCCCCCCGTCATTTCTTAACATTAATTCCCTTTTCATCTGAGCGAGAGCAGAGCAAGGCAAGACTCTCTCAGCACATGCCGAGGAGTGAGGGGCTGGAGCACTGAGAGCAACTCAGACTTAAGTATTTTTTCTGAGCGGGATCCAAAGATGACCTGGCTAATGGGGAAATATCTTAGCCCATAACGCCACAGCCCAAGGCGCTTTCTCTCCCGACTCAGTTATGTTAAGCATCAAAAAAAAAATATCCCAGACTTGGCTCACTGATCGGGACACTCGGGGCCTTTGCTCTTTTTTTCATGGTTAACACCCGTCCGCCTGTCCGCTCATTTAGAGACAATCGGCTCTTCCCGAAAATGGCCGCCTTGCAGGGAGACGCGAACCTCGCAGGTCACATGGAAGACGATGCCTAAAACACATGTGGACACGTCAAAAACGTCCTAAAGACTGAGGAGTCTTTGATGAGGTATTTGGAAATGGCCATCAGGTTCATTTGATTAATGCTCCTTTTAAACGGCCCACTCCCACCGTGTTCCCAGTCCAACTGTATGAGCGTGACATGTGGACTATTACTGATAACTCTGCTTGTTGAAAAGCTTTGGTTAAGTGGATCGAAAAATCCCAGCGAGGGCTATCGTATATCTGTTGGAAACCAGACCGTAGGTTTTTTTTTTTTTTCATGCAACACTTAATCCCTTTTTTCCATTACGAAGCGAACGCACAACTCTTTTTTTTTTTTTTTTTTAATTCTTCAGCAATATGTTACCATAAGAATGTCTGTGATTTGTGACTAAAGAAATGAAAGTGCATAAGGGGATTTGAGAAAATAGCTTATTGTTTAATGGCGTATTTTTCCTATTTTTGCAGGGCTTATTTTCACATTTAGCCCACTTTAATGCCGACCTGCGCGACCTCTGTGTAAAACATGCGAACGCCCCACAATCCTGATCATTACAAGAAATCACACAAGCATTTACATTCCTCCATTCTCTCCTCTCAAAGGGCTGTGGGGGAAGGCGCACTGATTGCAAACGGCATTTTCACGCATTCGCAGCTACAACTGTGACAAACTTGATCGGCCCGGTGTGTTTTCAGAATTTCTTCATTTGGACAATTCTGCGGGTCACAATTGAACAACATCCAGTTCAAGTTCATTTGAGTGGCAATCTCATCCAAAAGCAAGCACCTTACAAAGTGGCAGGGATTGAAGCACCCAACCCTGCTCTACCCTGCTCTAGTCCCAACCCTCACTTTCCACCATGCCGAAAGTGAGGGTTGGGATGGTAGTTGGGTGTGTAGCGCATCATGTAGGAGTTTGACTTCAGTCATAGATCTGCGACGTTTGCTTTTCTAAACGCTGCTACGACTGTTGCCTAACCATAACCAGGTGTTTAGTTGCCTAACCCTACCCTTGCCAGTTTGTTTGCCATGACTACAACCTTTCCCTAGCCATGAACGTATAGTTGCCTAACCTTAACCAGGCGTTTAGTTGCCTAACCCTACCTTAACCAGGCATTTAATTGCCTAACCCTACCCTTGCCAGTTTGTTCGCCATGACTACAACCTTTCCCTAGCCACAAACATATAGCTGCCATGTATGCAGATATTGTACAAAACAATACAAAATCTGAACAAAATATTGTCATTCAACACAGTCCATGATTCTGCAGAATGGCCCAGTAGTAATGTTCTGGAGATGGGTCATGACAAAATGAAATGTGTAAATCACAGACAAAGCATGTCATTGGAATCACACACAGCTGTTGTGAGCAAACTCTAAACTCTATACAGCCACCTTTCAAGCCTGAGAGAGAGCAGTGCATAATCAAAAGATGGATTTTTGAGTGGGGGTATCGCTTCTCAGACCTGGCCTGTGTATCAGCCAAGGACTGATAGAGACATTCAATCCCTGCTCATCCAGACGAAGCAGGCTTTTAAGGCTCGGGGGCCGAGAGGAGGCTCGACACGTCCAGAGGAAGCTGAAGAGAAAGATTAGAATGCATCCCGGGAGAACACTGAGGGTCAACTTCGGCACAACAACCCGAAGGAGGTGTGGAGTGGGCCTCAAACAACAAGAGTTTGACTCAGGTGCCCCATCACACCCCTCTCCTGCACTCTCCTCCCTGCCCCCGCCCCGCAAAAACCACCAGTGCTTTCATTGACCTCTCACATAATGAAAACCTTTGAGGGACTGGTCCCACCAGCACCTGAAGCCGCTGGTGGATGACCCTCAGGACCCCTTTACAGTTCACTTGATGACTGAGACTGGTGATGACTCCAGTCTCAGCCAACGTGGTGGTTTCCGAGGCCCACAGCAGGATGGTCACCCCTCATGGACTCATAGATACACTCATGTACATTTTTATTCCTTTTCTGTTTCCTGCATACCTTGGCTGCTGTGAGACTGAAACCTCCCTAAGGGATAAATAAAGAGCTACCTTACCCATTCCAATTTTCATGAAACCTTCTAACCTTCAACCTAAAGTGAACCATCTGTAAGCTAATACCTTGAGCTAACTACTTGATTTATGGAGCTTGTTCAGAGCACTTCACAGACTGGAAATGAGTACCTACCTGACAGGCTGAATGTGTGGTAAAAGGCATCTGAGGAACAGTGGACTCTGTAGCCATTTCATGGTAATTTTCGGCAACAAACTTTTGTAGAACATTTTTACTCTTAACTGAAACTATTATGTAACTTTTCCGTTTATTCTTTTTCTGTAAGTCTGTTCTTAAAAACATTTTTTGAAAACAGCGAGACAGTCGTCTGGCTCACCGGATGTAGGCTGCTGGGATAAGTCTGGTGTCTATTTCGGTAGGCACTCAGCTCCCCTTCCGCTACCTGCACGTTCCTGTTTTCAGTGTCCCCGTCACTACGTGAAACAGCGTCACCAACACCACCAACATCCGAGCTAGCAGTCCCCCCTCTGAAAATGGCAGGTTTTGACAAAGATTCGGTTCGTTTGTGGTTTTAACGGGTCCAGGGTATAAGTATAGGCAGGCCTCACCTCTGTAACGCCGATGATCAAGTTGTGTTCGTCTTTTTTAACTGCAAAAGTTGTAAAATCACGTCTACAGATGCCGTTTACTGTTTTATGTGGCATTTTCTTTACCGGGGATTTAATCATTTTAATGTTAAATGTTCCACCAAAACCACCGAAAGGTTCCTCCCCAGACACTGTTTTGCAAGGGCACCGTCGCTGCGTCCTGGGCTTAGCGCCCTGGGCTTAGCGCCGCCCAAAGACAATTGTGATTGGTTGAAAGAGAAACAAGTAACAGCATCTACGCTAACCTCTTTAGCTAGCTGCCAGTAGTTCCTCTTAGGACGCCGATCGGTCCAAAGAGGAACTACTGGCAGCTAGCTAAAGTGGTTAGCGTAGATGCTGCTAAAGGATCAGTTATATCAGAAGTATTTCTTCAATGACAGAAGAGCAAAGAACGGCACTGAAGGCCCTTCTCAACGTCTTACGGTTCGTTGTTCCGATTGGTTGAGGTTAGTCCGTGACAGACGGGTGGTTCGTCCAATCCCCTGTTGAACATTTGCTGAACTCGCCTGCCCTTTTCCAAACAGGTCCAAAGGACGACTTCTCGCGTCTCGCATCAGGTTAGACACATAAAGAACGCACTAAGCAAATAGCCGTTTGGGAGCCAAATGATCTGGCTCGCTGAAACTGAGTCCTAATTCCCGTCGCAGCATTATGATCCATGGGTCATGTGAAAAAAAGCTATTGATTACTACTAATTGCAATCTTGCACCAAAGGCTGCAACAAACTCTACCGAAGGTGAAGAAATCGCCCGTGCTTCAGGAGAGCAGGCCGAGCAGAAAGCCTCACCACTTGGTGTTGGTGCATTATTCATACAGCTGCAACCACGGACATCTCATCCAGCATTATGAAAGCTAGAATACGTAAGCTTCAGATAAACAGTCCTATACTGTAATGCATTCCATGCCAGATTGCCTTAATGTCCCACCGCTCTTTTTGATGCTTTCCTGAGCTGTAAGGCCCTTATCATCTCCCCTAATGCATAGGTAATCACATGTGTGTCAGTTCTCACCACTTCCCCCCGTGACAGGCCAATCGGCCAGGCCACTCCAAACATGAAAAACATCCTTTTTACAACCTGTTTTTTCTTATTCTTCCAAAGCCTGTGATGGACACCCAGGGAGAGGCTGTGTGACACTGATGGCTGGGTGAGGGCATCATTTCCATGAGTAAAAATATCAAGCCCTGTCAGACCTGTCAGCTCTTCCGCACACCATCACACAAACACACACACACACACACACACACACACACTCAAAACATGCTGCGAAAGCCTGCGCAACGCCCATGTCTCGAGATATGTTTTTTTTTTTTTTTTCTCCTTTTTTGTGTGCGAGTGTCAAATGGATGCAGCGCCTCATGAGAAGAAAGAAAGCATTCGTATTCACACTTGAGGGGCCGGCGGGACGACTCCTCTTCGCTCAGTGTCAGGTGGTTTACCGTTCGGCTGGCCCGGGGTTGGGGGGGTGGCTGGGCCCAGAGCAGACGCAGAGAAATGGCAGCACTTAGCCCCGGCGCGAGTCATTTTGTTTTCAGCTGGCACCGTTTACAGACACTCTGTGGGCTAAAGAGCTTTGTGGAGGGAAAAAGTCATTTGTCTCGTGTGTTTTGTTTTCCTTCATTTTTGTTTTGTTTTTTTGTTGACTTGCGTTTATTTTTTCCGTGGACATGTGGCAAATGATCATTCAGGAAATGTGGAAAAATGATAACGCATTCTGTTAGCGCACAGACTCGGGGGGGTCATATGCTGGTACCTTTTACACGTATTTTTTATATTTCCAGATATTAGATACATGAACCCACTTGGGCCTTGCGTGCAGGTATGCTGAGGTCTAGTCCCTCCGCTTTTTGGATGGATCTTTCATATTTTATTTATTTAGTTAGCTGTGCAGCCAAGTTTTATTTAAATTGGGGCATTCGCACGTATCCCAACATTTCTCTGGAAAACAGTTCATAGCACAAACTAAACTGTAGCTGAAAAGAACGGATGGTTTCATCTATACTTTGTACTATAGCACACACTGCACTGAATTTCTTTCCAGGAAACTCTAAAAAGTTATTCGGAAATGATCCTAGTGTCCACAATATGAAGTCTAAATCCAAATCTTTTATTTATTCAGTCGTTTGTTTTAGCCTGAATGTAGTTCAATTGAAGTATAAGGAGTTTAAAATCCTGGGAACTTGCCTGGCAAAATATATAAGTATGTTTTTAACAGCAGTCTAGTGCTGTAACACCCAAATTCATTCCCAGAAAAATGTTGTTTTTATCTTTATTATGCTCATAACCTTTTTTTTTGCTGCTAATGAATACCTGATCTCATGTCACATTGGGAAATTAATTCAACTTTAAGATTGAGATACTCAACCAGCCGACTATAATATAATATCCTTTTACAACATGAATCATATCATTTCCTGACTCCCAATTTATCCTATTGTTTTGTTGTTGTTGTTGTTGTTGTTTTTTACAGTTGCCTGCATTTATAGCACATCTCTAATAAACAAAAGAGAACAGTTGTTATAAAAATGAAGCGAGAGCAGTGAAAGGGGTGAAAAAAGAAAAAGAAAAAAGTGCAGTATTCAATAACGCCAGTGTGCACCGGCGGCACAACACGGAAGCTGACATCTGTGTCAAAGCAGTAGACATTCCATGATTGAAAAGGAGCAGAGAAACATTCTTATATAACCACAATATTAAAATCCTTTTTGCGCTCACAACACACGCACATATACCGTCATCAATGTGCTGAGACACTTTATGGACACTTTAGTCTTTATTTATCCTCGAGCTTATGCTCCATGGCCATAGAAAATGTCATTTTGAATAAACTGAAGGTATGACTTATGATGAGTCGGACTCCACTTTCAATATATATGGTATCATCTATGGTTTTATATATAGTTTTATATGGTATTATATATAGTTTTATATATAGTATTATATGGTATTATATATGGTATCATCTATGGTTTTATACATAGTTTTACATATAGTATTATATGGTATTATATATGTTTTATATATAGTATTATATATGGTATTGTAGGAAAACAACATGTCACGATGTATGACATATTACTATATTATATATAGTATATATATTATATATGAAGTATCATATGGTACTATATGTGGTATTATATGGTATTATATATGGTATCATCTATGGTTTTATATATAGTTTTATATATAGTATTATATGGTATGTATCATCTATGGTTTTATATATAGTATTATATGGTATTATATATGGTATCATCTATGGTTTTATATATGGTTTTATATATAGTTTTACATATAGTAATGGTATATAATACCAGCATTACATATGGTATTATATATGTTTTATATATAGTATTATATATGGTATTGTAGGAAAACAACATGTCACGATGTATGACATATTACTATATTATATATAGTATATATATTATATATGAAGTATCATATGGTACTATATGTGGTATTATATGGTATTATATATGGTATCATCTATGGTTTTATATATAGTATTATATGGTATGTATCATCTATGGTTTTATATATAGTTTTATATATAGTATTATATGGTATGTATCATCTATGGTTTTATATATAGTATTATATGGTATTATATATGGTTTTATATATAGTTTTATATATAGTATTATATGGTGTTATATATGGTATATATGGTATTGTAGTTTGGAAAACAACATGTCATGATGTATGACATATTACTATATTATATATATTACATACATACATATTTTTGTACACATACACACATGTGAACAAACATACAAATGGATGCATATTGTATAAATATATATCCACATGATTTCATCTATTTCAGTTTACACAGCGCAGCCAGTTCGCCCATTTTCTCTCACAGACTATAAGCCTATCAGCAAAATATATATATAGGAGAATCGTAACAAAAAAAAATAATAATCCAATATTGTCATTATTTTTATGATTAATAATCAGAGCCCTGCATTCTATCCCATATGATAACATACTTAGGATGCCTCATCAGCGCCCTTTCAAGTGGAAAAGCAGAATTTGCGTTCGTGCTGTCTGACACTTGTGGCAGCTGCGAATGAAGTGAAAATACACAACCTCTTCGTAAAAGGGTCGGTCAGCCCGTTGCCCCCCACCATGACCTTTCTGGCTGTTTCACCCACCAGTATAGAACCAAACACTGAGGGAGAAAAATGCACAAACAATTGCTGTGGGGGGGGGGAACAAAAATAAAAAAGTGGCGGTCAGACCTCGAAGGCTTGCGCTTCATTTGTCCGCTGTCCGATGAGTTTGACTTGAATATCAATCCAGCAATTAGCTTGGGGGGGGGGGGGGGGGGGGGGGCATCCTCTCACCTCCCCTCCAACCCATCCAGCCATCCATCCACCTCCACCTCTACCCACCCCCTGCCGTTGTACTTGAAGGAATCCACTGTAAAAATGTGATGGAAGAGATTAATTCAGATTATCAAGTGAAAGGGGCCCCTCGGGTCCTCACTGCTGATATGTTTTCCCTGCATTCGGGGTGGGGTGGGGTGGGGTGGGGGGGGCTAATAAGGAAAGCAAACACAGATATCACTGCTTCGTATTTGAGGACAATTGTTGCTGATGAGTTGGATGGATAAGGAGCGGAGGATGTGGAGGAAATTGGGCTCCGGGGCTCCGTCTGCGGCCCCGGCGGGAGGCTGCTGGGTAAACTAGCTTGAATAACAAATGAGTTGTGCTGAGGATTTGGCTAATCATCTCAGGCCGCCGCCCCAGGACAACTGGACTTATCAGAGAGGGAGGGGGAGAGAGAGAGAGAGAGAGACCCAGCACTTGAACTGCGGACCCTGGGCCCTAATTAACGGCGACCGCAAATGAAAAGCAGCTGGCAATAATTACATAATTAAAGTGCCTTTGGGGGGGAAAGAAAAGCATAATTTCTGCAGCCATCGCCATAAATCTTGTGCTGTCCGAGCCCATACGTTTAACATGAACTTTTCCCCGAGCAGGTTAATGCATTACTCATATAAAAAAAAAAAAAAAAAAAACACAGTATCCCTTTGTGTTTTGCTTGGACCTGCTTAATAACAAAAGAGCATATAGGCCCGGGCTGGGCTGGGGTGGGCCGGGCCGGGCCGGGCCGGGCCGGGGCGGATCACTGTGCCCCTCGAGCGTGTCAGAGAGCTGCTGAAGCGTGAAGGTCGGCGACACCTCCTCTTTACCGCCACGCGTGAACTTTCTCTCCCTTCTTCTTCTAATTCTTCTTCTTCTTCTTCTTCTTCTTCTATTGCCCTGCTTGTGCCACAGCAGACGTGTTGCCGGGGGCACAAGGCGCGTCCCCGGGCAAGGAGCAAGCGAGCGACGGCAAGGAACAGTTTCATTGCGACATTTGGTTTTACTTTACTTGGATAATTCCACTTGCCCCCCCCCCCCAGCCACCGACAGATGAGCAATTAAGCAATTACACCCATTTCACAAAGTAAAGCCATAAACACCTCCAAGTGTATTATTGTGAGTAGGCGCAGCACGTTCCGCCGGGGGCCCTCGCCCCCGTGATCTTTTGTCAAGGTGCTCTCGGGGATGATTAATAGTTTAATTTCCCAAAATTATTTAGACACACAAATCATTTGATACAACGAGGGGGGCTATTACCACATCTTGTAATAGACGTGTTGCAATGATGAAAGCTTTAATTTGTTTGTGGAGCACTTACAGGGGTTAGAAAAGGCACCTAGCCACTGCCGCCCCCGCACCCCCCCCCACCCCCACCTCCCCATCATCATCATCAATCATGTGTCACTTAACAGAAGTGTTATATTATGGGAGAAATGTAGATATGCCCGGCTTTAAATGCCTGCCGCCCGACAGCTGGATCTCTCTGCGCGAGTCTCTTTGAGTCTCTGCTTACTGTTTTCACTGTAAAGGAAATTACAAGCAGTCGTCTGGCGGCGGGAGGATTTGATTTGTGTAATTAAAGAGGAGAGACACACTCTGAAGGGTATTCGTTGGATGTGTGGAGATTTGTGGACGTTGTAGAATGGCAGGAAGAGAGGGGATGAAATACAGGTATTGTGGATTTTTTCACACACACACACACACACACACAAAAAAAAATGGTATAACAGATCACAAGACAGTGCAGCCTTCTCCGACGTACGGAAGACAAAAGTGGCTGTGAGTTGTTGAATTCTCTTTTTTTTTCTTTTTTTTTTTTTAGATCTATTTGTTCTTATCTCTTATTTACTTTGTTAAACCCCCCCCCCCTCCATTAGATTCATTCATTCATGAGGCTGGTAAAGAGACATTTATTAGGTTGAGGTCTTTAATTATGGAAGGAGATGAAGGGAAAGAGTGGGGCCTGACTGGACATGGTCCAGCCTCTTATTTATTGTCTTAACATCTAAAAATAAGACTTCGAGCTATTTTGAATGAAAAAACAAACAAAAAAAACAGTCACTCCAGATATCGAGATCATGAGAAAATTAAGTCATGATCAAGACCTTTAAAATGGGGGCCGGTCGTGTTTGTTATGTGAGCGCTCTTCGCGGCCGCATTAGATGAAAAGACGAGACAGCCCCTTGAGAAGCGGGCAAACGTGTTCTTGCAGAGGTGCCGAGTGCTGTGTGTGCAGTTCAAGCGGATTTACAAAGCTCCGTGCTGCTCAAGGTCGTCAAGGGAGTCTCCTCAGCTGAAGGTCAGGAGTGCCCCCCCACCCCCCTCTTCTACCAGACCTCTGTTTTCTTTTCCACAACCAGAGATGATGTCTTGTCGCGTCACAGACGAGTTCAAAAGGTGGCGCGGAATATGACGCTGAAAGACGTTCCTGCGTTAAAGCTAACCATTGTGGGGGGGGGGGTTTCTCTCTCGCTCTCTCTCTCTACAGGGAGGATTTAAACAGTCCACATTCTCCTGCACCCAGCCCATGCGGGCGCTCTGCACTGTCAGTGAGTTCTCTGCGCCTGTTCCTTTCTAACCGGCCTTGTTGACACATCAGCGTGCTGCCACACAAACGCAGACCTGATTGGGACCATGAGTTGTTCCAGCGCATTTCAAGCATCTTGACAGACTTCAGGGTTAAGATGTTCTGAATTAGATTTGAATTACAACCACTAAATGCCCCTGTCAAAGCTAATTACGGCTGACACTGCCCATGTGCGTTTCGGCTCGCTCGCTCTTACAGGGGGAAGGCGCAGAGGCTCAAACAAAGAAATACTCCGAAAGGCATCGCCCCAGAAATTGTCGCAGCGTAAAAAAGGGTAATGGGGGAGGTATTTCTCCGCTAAGAATCAGCTAATCCACGCTCAGTCTCCGGGCCGCGGAAAGTCTGTCACCCGAGGTGTTGCCCTGCCAATAAAAGCCAAATGGCGTCGTTCAGAGGTAAGACGACGTTCTTTCAACGTACTTTCTTCTCGTACATTATTTGACGCGTTTCAGCAGGTCAAATCCCCGCCGGGTCCGTCATGACACGTCCCTCCCCATGTGACGACAGAGACCGGTGGTTTTTTGGCGTGGAGCTCAACACATAGCGCTGGTTCAGACGGAGGGAGCTTTCAGGACGCAGGTAAATCTACCCCCTCCCACGGCTGCAGATGTTTAAGCTCAGTCTTCCTGACACAGTAATTGTCTGGGGTGGGGGGGGGGGGGGGTGGGGGTAGGTGGTGCCCGAGGTATCCTTAAACAACGGTCAGCGCCGCATGAGAGAGAGAAATGAAAGGAACGATGAAGTGAATTAAAATTCTTGGGTGAAACGGTGAAAATAAACAGCGTGCCTGAAACAGTCCACAGAGGGGGGGTGGGGGGGGGCTCTGTGATTTCTCAGACGTCCCGGACTGCCAGTGCTGACGTCGCGCCGAAGCCGCTCTCTCTCTCACTCCGCTGACAGCTCAGGTGTGAAGGTTTCACCTTCTGCCACCCCCCCTGCCTCCATTTACCTTTACATGTCCCAGATCCCAATCGTTTTTTGGGGTTTTCTTCCCTTCATTTTTAAATTTGTGTAGAAGTTTCCATCAAAATGTAGCGCAGGTTTTACCCGAATTTCCAGAAAATGCACGTACATGTTTTCCATCCCATAATGCAATTATTAGGAGTCAGTTATATATATGTGTATATACATGTATATATACATACACACACGTGCTGACAAGAATGACAACCAAAAGCACAAATATAAGACCCAGGTTGTGAAAGAAAACCCTTTAAAATCAGGCCTTTAAAGGGTCAGTTCAAGCCAATATAATGGGCTGGAGGTAAGAGAGAATTTCCCAACCTCGCCTCCCCATCAGGCTTTTACTTTTGCATCAGTGTGTTAAACCAGTCCTTTTACCCTTCAACCTGTGGCTCTACAAATTCATCCTGACTGCCAGAGAAGGTGTGCGACGCCTGGAAGATGGAGATTCAGGCATTAAGAGGTCAGGGAGAATGAACCAGGACAGGCTCCTTAAATGTGAAAGTGAACATTTATTCTTAGATTTGACTGGAAGTCTGGAATATGCCGCTTTTGTAATATTCACCGTGTTGCAACGTTTCATCAAACGGTATTCCAGAAGTCTTTGTGCGTTGTTGGGTTACAGCTTTTCCTGAACTTGGAGATTTTTGAAAAGTCACATAACATGATCCCAGGGTTGAATTATAGGTTTTAAATCAGACTCTTAAATCCTTAAATCATTACCGCCTTTAATTCCGGTTTGTCCCCAAACCGGGGCCTTCACCTTCACTACGACGTCCCGCTCTAAGAGTCAGACTCAGAACCTCATCTGCATCGTATCAGCGGCTGTGGAGCGCTTGGCCGAGTAGCGACATGTTTGTGCCGGTAACATTTTTGTTTATAGTGGAGAATAAAAATGTTAAATCACCTCCGTCGCTGCCAACAGAAATTTCGGAATGTTTTTTAAAACCGAGCATTAATGCCCTTACGTCATTTTCGTACAGGCGTGTTATTGTTTTCTCTCGAATATCGTTTTGGAGACCGGCGCGGTTTATGCGTGTTTACTATGGCTCTCACGAGCTCTGATGTAATTCGACTCTTAAAAAACAGGTCCAGCAACACCTCATTACTCGCTGAGGTAGCCCTGCTGTTGCCTTTGCCCCCTCAACCTCTCGAGGTGCCCATTTCGTGACGCAAACAGGACCCCCCCCCCTTTTTTTTTTCACAGCCCCCCCCCCCCCCCGCCCTCACACAATGCAACAGCCTGCCACTGACCTGTGCAGCTACCTCCCCTCCCTCTGCACATCGGTGTGCATTACATACAGCAAGTGCAAATTAGGTTACTGAGTAATATCCACAGAGCCGGGGCCTGTGGGTCTCCAGACAGCGCTCATGAAGCATGTTTAAGGAAAACAGTTACCGAGCTGTTATTATCAGGGGTAGGATTAGAGCGGGTTTTGGCTGGCCATAAATATATCACAGCTTCATTAAACACGGACAGCACTGGAGGGGAAAAATGAATGGGACAGAGGGGAGGGGGGGTTTGAGAAGGGTGTTGTGGGGGGCCCCTGTAAGTTTGGTGTTTAGGATGGGGGTTGCGGACAAAGCTTCGCTAATTCTCTTATTCTGGACTTGAAGGGGGGTAGATAGGAGCGTTTGCGAGGCCTGAAAAGCCTTCCCATCTGAAAGCCCCCCCACCCCCCCTCCTTCATTCAAGGGCCTCCCCCCCTGCGCTGCAGCTCTGCCCCGGGCCGCTCTGGGAAGGGCACTAAACAGCTGAGGAACGAAAGCCGAGAGAGGCCTGAGCCAGTTCAACCCAAAGTGGAGCCTTGATTTGGCCCATTTATGCCTCATCATAGGCCGGCGGAGTCTCCTCTTACAGCGCCGGTGAAGCGTCGCCTGTTCGGCCAAATTAGCTTTAATGCAGTTTAGGGATATTGCCCAAACAACCAGTTGCAAGTTCAGAGGGATTACTTTGTCTGAAACAATTCAGCTTGATGGCCTCCAAAAGGGGGAAAAGTGCAAAATGCAGGGAGGCCGAACAAATAAAAGTAAATAGACAAATAGTACATTTAGTTCATGAAACGTCTCTATAAAGATTTGCATACATTTGAGCAGCTATAATTACGTTTACCTAAACGTAAAACCTACATTAATGGATGTTTCTGGCCCAGAAGACTAGCAGTTAATGTCACGTCACGTCAACTATTCCACTGCTATTATAACGTGTGATATATTATCACCTTAAAGTTCTTGAAGCTAACGCGTTGGCAAAGGGTTCAGGGTCTTGCTCAATGACACTTCGACGTGCGGACGAGGGAAGGCGGGGATCGAACCCCCCAAAACCCGCTCTACCCTGCTCTACCTCCCGTGCGACAGTGCTAACCAGGTGCTAACCTGCTTACCAGGGTAGGTAATGGCCTTCAAAAAGCCTTGCGGCCCCACCCCTGCGCCACTTGCTCGGGTTCGCCCTCGACCTCACGAACCAGGTAGGTAGTCCACCGCCATTTCAACGTATCTCCTGTGTGGATTGCAGCTACCGTAGGTTTGCTGAAGTACTTGTAGATACATGCACATGTACTGAAAAAGTTCTCCATACCCCAAACGTGACACTTGCCCCATCATAACTCACCATCACATTGTTCACACGGTTACTCTTATCCACATAGCGAAGCACAATAGAGATACTTCGGCATCCGGTGTGGTCTTTGGTCCAGCGGTTAGAGAGGCACTCAAGCGCTGACGGCATGCGCCTGCCACGATGCTAGGTGATCCAGCCGGGGCCTGGTGTCATGTTAGTTGTTTTGTTTAGCCTGAACCAATCGGTAGCGAAAGATGCCAATGTATCCGGCCCTCCGGCGATCCCAAACAACAACGAGTTCCGCCGGATGACAGAGCCCTGCAGGTGTGCCAGTGGCAGCTGATGATAACCATTTATTCATTTATTTATTGGCTCTAACTTCTGGGATAATTGTTAAAAACTGGACGGAGCGGTTTGTTGCGTTTGCCGTAACATTTTTGCGGATGCTTATATTACGTATTGTGCTGTGCAACCTTAGTGTCTTTTTTAACTATGTTGATTTCACCGACGTGAAAGAAAGTGGCCGTTGTAGCTAGGTAGCTAGCTAGCCATGTAGGGGGCGTCCCCAGTCTTTTTCTTTTTTTTTACCGGGCTTATTTGAACCGCTACACGGATTGGGGAGGTAAGTGGTGATTCAGAGGTCTGGATCGCAGACTATGTAAAGAGCTCCGTGGAGCTGAGGGGGGGAAACTGATGTGGAGTTGGTGGTAATTCTCCGTGGGATCGTCACTGTGAATTACCCCTGTCACATTAGACATAGTCATAATCAAACAGAACTACGTTGCCACCCTGAACGCCGTTAGAACCTGCACGCCATCTGTCAAAGGCCTCGTGCAAATATATACCACTGCAAATCAACTCAATGTTAAAGCTGTATGGGGCCGGTACAGAGGTATTTACAGCAGGAGGAGAAGCCGCCCTAATAACACTGTAATATTATACTTAGGCTCCTTGTTTTTCTTTCAAAAAGTGCATGTGTCATGTTGGGCTCCCTCCTACAAAATAGGAATTGAGGGTACTGCACCGCGGCATGTCTGCCTGGCTCGCGAACAGACGGTCCAAATGGAACCCGGGTCCCATCTCTCTGCCCAAAATGGCACGGTTGTTAAGAAGGATAAAACACATGAGACGAGAGGCTCGGAGATCAGATTATCATTAAGTATCACCAGATCCCCTGGTATTTTGTCGAAGATTTTGGTATTAAATCGCCGCTTCAAAGTGGCTAATTACGCTAAGTCCTGATTTCATGGTCACAGCTGCACTGTATTACCAATCACAACAGTTCGACACAGACTGCTGCGCTTTTTTTTTTTCCCCCCCTGCACGCGGAGATGCTGTGGCTTATCTATGGCGGTATTGAATGTCACCGAGATGCTCAGCAGAACCATCTGGACTGACAACTCCGTCTCATCTTCATCAGCCTCGGCCGGTCACCGCAGCCGAGACCCAGATTCCAGGGGTTTTACCCAAAAAAAACGAAGCGAGTTTTGTTCCCCCGCCTCCCTCCACCGCTTTCCCTTCGCAGCCCGTTTTCCGCAACCCACTCGCACTTTAAGCAACGATCACGCTCGATCAACAAGCCGCTGGGAGTCCTGTTATGTGAGCGCATATGAGGAGATACTTCATTTAAAGAATGATAACATTTATTGACATAGTGCACAATATGGAAGTTGAAGACAATAAAGGGTCTTTGGCGATTAGACCCCATCATGACGTCATGTTTTCAGGGGGCTAGTGATGCCAAGTCTAGACTCTGGTGGTGGCAGTGGCGGTGAATGGGTGAAGAGCAATTGTTGAAGACCTGGATGGATGGAGATGTGGAGCAGGACTTCTGATGACCTCACCGGAAGGACCAATGGTTAAGACTGGTTGTGATGAGGGCAGGTTACGGGTCCTTGAGAGAGCATGAATGTCCTGGACACACTTCGTGACGCTGGAATTAGAATGTGAGATATTATTTAGAGGTATTGTAGGTGCCCTCTAAGTTGAAATTTCAACCGAGGGTGGGGCAGGAGGCAAGGTAATGGAGAGTCCTAAAAGGAAGTTGTTCATCCTCTGGGGAGCACGTACATGTCATGGCAATCTGGTCATTAAATTTGGACATTTCTTTTATGAAAGCAAAGATTTTGGTGCTGCTGGGTTCCTGAAATCATTGACAGATCTGAGCAAGAGACATCCTGTTCTGGACCACAGTTAACCAAACCTCCCCTGTGTTTTTAAAACATTTTATGAGCTGTTTGGTTGGCGACTGAGGTCAACTTTTGAGTGGTGGAGCGATGATTGATTTTTTAAATTTTATTTTATTCATGTTTACGTGAATTTGAGAAACAAGTTACACCCTGACGTAGATTCCAGGCCTCGTGGTGGTGGTGCTGTTACAGCTAATCTGAGGCCTGACATGGTGTCCAGTGCGTCTAACCACAAAATGATTCACTGTGCATGATCTTGTTATTCTATTTTAGTATTCCCTGCACTGTGGGTTGAATCCTCATTTCTGCTTGAGAAATCCTTTTGGTTCCTAACCCACTCAGTCCAGCTCCCTCCTCTCCACAAATACCAACGGGGGCCTTGTTGGTTTGTCCAACCAGCGTTGTCCCCTGTTCTTCTTGGTTGTTTTGCTCCTCACAGGTGCAGTAGGAAAATGGTGGCTACTGTTTGTTGTAGTCATCCATGCCGTGAACATGACAGCTCCCCAAAAGTGAAGCCAAAACGTCTCGGTCCGCCCCCTCTCGGCTGGCTGCAGTATAGGTCATAAGCCCCACCCCCTCCATGTTAGCGGATGGGACGTGGGCCAAACTTAAAAAAAAAAAATCAAGGTACATGCAAATACATTTTTCCCAAAGATGGTTTCTGTCTTATCACGCTGATGTCATGATTGACAGCTGAGATTGACTGTGGTGTGCAGTCGGGCGGGACCTCGATACCACGGCTCCAACCCCCCCCCCCGCCCCCCCGATCACCACTGCGCAGACTCTGGCTCCAAATGGCGCCACCAGCGGCCGTCTCCGGGAGAGTTTGTCAGGATTTGCCATATTTTGGTATTATGAAAATATGATTTAAACGGCACAAGACTTTATTGAGCCTCAGAGGGCAAATTCCAAAAATGCTCACAGTATGTTGCAGAACACTATGTACCAGCTCCCTCCCACCACCCACAGTCCATACAGTAACACATCAGTCTAGATTATGCTAAACAATTGTGTGTCCAGGTCACATAAACGTACATAAATGTCTGTTAACTAACTGTAACTGTTAAACACGTGACCTTTTTGCAAGTCGTTTCCTCAAAGTCTGACATTGTGTTAACCACTGTTTAAAGGCAGCCTCTCACACACACACACACACACACACACACACACACACACACACACACACACAGAACCAAATCCTCCAAATGTCACTGCCAATCCCTTCCTCCTGCGCCGGTTCCTGGTCAGCAGTGTAAACGCGATACTCAGGCGGAGGAGCCTGGCGCGATCAGTGTCTAATTTAAACCGACACACCAATTGCTGTGGTCCAACGCTCAAAGTACACAACAATCATTCGACTTAGTTTCTCTTCGAATAAATGCATGTCTGCTGCCCGCGTGCTATGCCTTCAGAGTACTGGGCACAATCAAACTAATATTTTTGTCTTGAGTTACCAATGGCTAATAATCATGGGCTAACATAGTGGAAATATTAAGCTCAGCCCCACTCAGCTGTGCTCCTCCGCAGAGGCAGGATGCCATTTTGGCCTAGGACGGCTCATGTAACAAAGTGCAGGACGTGCCTTTCAGACTAGAAACTGTCGTGCCGTGGAGCACGTCAAACCAAACACAACTGCTGGCTCAACTGGAGTCGGAGTTCTGGGGTCACAAGGAATACCAGCAGCGCCGTAAACTCATCTGAACCTTTATTTACCCTGAGGATAAAGGAAGGAATGGAAGAGGAGTCCCGGGAATGTAGCTTTACAATACGACCTATGTTTTTATATTAATAATGGATCAAATGATTGCACATAGACCGACCACCTAGAGTCTGGTTCTGTGCTTGCTCATGTTTGGAACTGTTGGGTCTCTACATAAACTTAAATTTATGCTAAGCTAGGCTAACCACACCCCAACAGCAGCTCTGTACTTAAAGGTGGGAACAAAGTCCTGTTTATATTCAGCGTTTCCCACCAATACACACAGGCACGCAAGTGCAAGCAAAAAAGCGTTACTGATTAGAGGGACACCTTCTGCGCGCAGGAGCCACAACTGCAAACATTTCTATACACCAAAGGCGGTTCTGTGGGCTCCGAGAATTCGGTGTGCGTCTGAGCAGGTGTTCGGCAAAAATTTGTTTTGTGGTTGCCAAGAATGCAAGCTGTTATCAGGGCCAGAGGAGGGCATACAAAATATTAAGATTTTTGGTTAATAAATGTGAATAAGGACTATTTAGTTGTTCCAGTTTGTCATTTGCCTAATAAATAACAATGCAATTTTTAGTTGGAAACAAGTTTTTGACAGATTTCTAAAATATTTGTGTTTTCTCATTTTTATGACAGGTGGTCTAATAAATTTGTTAAGCACTGTATATATATATATATATATATATATATATATTTACATCCATGTTTGCTTGCTAGCAGTTTTCTTCTTCACTGCAATACTGCCACCAGCTATACCAACCACAGACATCATTTCAGGCACCTAACCAAAAACCCATTCAAAAAAAACCCCCCCACTGACTTCCGGGTTTTTGGTCTCCCTCCTGCTGCACCCCGTGCGTAATAAGCAAACAGGCGAAACGCACAAGGTGGAAATGGTTCCAAGCAGGGGTGGGAACGAAAGAGACGCCTCAATTTAAGGAAGTCCCCCCCCCCCCCGCCATGCTGTCTAACTTGCCGCCTTCTTCCGCCCGTTTGTTTGCTCCTCCCATGAGTCCTCACAACGTTCTCCCCCCACAGACCAACATTTTAAAGGTTCGGAGGGTCATTTGTCTAAAATTCAGCTACTTGCTATTAAAGGATCGGTCCTTTGAGCTCTTAAACAGAAAGCAAGAAGTGCTCTCGGAGGGAAGAAAAAACTTTTGATATCTTTTGATGAAATCTTTTGATATTATTGATGGCTTTCTGGTTAATAGAGGTTTGACATCATGAAATGTCTTCTCGGATGAATACACAGTCTTGTGGGAGGAGATTAAATCAGATTTGTGTTTGAATGAAGTGCACAATTAGTCGAAACGCAATGAGAAATGTAGTGACAGCTTGTGGTCTACGAACACAAGGACGGAGCCCGGCGCTGATATGTTTTTCAAGTATTATTATCTGTATAATAAGGGTTTTTTTTTTTTTCTTCCAGGAGAGTTGACGTGTCTCAAGTGATAACACACACACACACACACACACACACACACACACACACACACACACACACACACACGCGCGTCTGACGGTGTCGGAGTATCCATTTCCATCAGCCAAACCCTAACATCATACTTTTACACTGTGATTCACCCCCTCTAGTTCAGCTGGGCTCATATCATATTTAAAGTCGGCTATGATTGAGTCCCCCCCCCCGTCGATGGCGTATTTCTCATTTAGGTTAAATCAAAGAGACGTGGTGTCAGACCTAACCACCGCTCATTACCATCATCGCGGGAGTACAGCCGGCAATTTACCTGCGGAGACGTGGTAATGCTGAATGGAAATAGGCCGAGCAGGAGCTGAAATGATATTTTTAATTATGTAGCACCTCTCCCGCCGCTCCCATGCTGTTGCACGAGCCTCCAACGCCCCAAACCTCATTTCAATATTTGCGTCTCATCAGGCCAGAGGGGAAGAGTGTTTGAGGGGGCGAGGGAGGGGAGGGAGGGAGGGGGGGGGGGGGACCTGTTTGGGCAGAGGGTGGTGAACGTCTCCACACAGCCGACGTCTGCACAAACAAAGCAGCAGTGGGCGCAGCACTGCGCACGGTCGACATTGTGTTGATTATCTGCCTAAGCGGGCGCCGTCGGCCCATTTTCCCACTCGCTAACACTCTCTAAGGCTTCAATCAACAGCTTGATTCTCATTTGCTTCTGGTTTGCGCTGGTTTTCGCCAAGGAGGCTGAAGCTGCTGTGAGGTCAGGTGCTACTGACAGCGACGACGACGACGACGACGACAACGACAACAACAGCAGCCCGAAGCTGGAAACAAAAACAGTCAGTCAAACTTCAGGAAGAATCACACCACCACCCTCACAACCCATGTCACACTTTATAAGAATTGCATTGCCAATGAAGGTTTGATTTATTCAAATATATTATATGTTTATTATATATACGTTATATAATGACAATAATTATAATAACACATTTAGAATGTTTGCGTGTACACGTATAACACAGTCAACACCAACAGATAACGTGGCATCAACGTGAACATTCGTAGGTAACATAGCTGTTATTTGTTGCACTTGCACCGCGTGACATTAAAACGGGTATTTACAGACTTGGAACTGGGCCCACAATGGAACCGGCCATCCGAACCCTGACCCTCTAGTTCAGGGAGATCATCTTCCACCTGCTGGATTTACCCCCAGCGACAACGGCACCTCCATATTCCCGGGCATACACTTGCTCACATTGATGGGATGGAATCACTGAGACATTCTAGGTTTGAAATAAGGTCTGCGGTTACACACAAGCTGGTGAGGTTTCAACGTTTTGTTCTACGACATAAAATACGTCAGTAGACACCCCCACTCGCAAACTTTGAAGCTTTTTACGCGTCTTAAAAAAGGCGGTTTGCTAACAAGTGGCTACATGAGACTACAGAGGTTGTCGCGGACACTAAACGTCTTCACACCGAACACACCACACACACAATCCACATACTCTGAATGTATAACAAATGGTGCAATACCCATACCTCTCCATGTGCAATACAGTACAATCCCGCCACCTTCATTTCTTTCTTCTGTGAACTTGTAAACCTGTAAATTTGTAAACTACAGTTGTTCTTTTAGTTTTAGTAGCTTTTTCGCCTTTTCTTATTATTTTTATGTATTACATCTTGATTTTCTACTCATCTCTATTGCACTCTCCTGTACGCTGCTGGAACAATGCAAATTTATCCCGCTGAGGGATCAATAAAAGATTATCTTATCTCTTTTCTTATCTCTTAACTAAATATTAAGACCTGTAGATGCACGGTGCCATTGTTCAATATGTCATTTCTTGCTTTGTCATCGCTTATATTCGCGCATTAGGCCTCTGTAGGACCAGTAATATTTGCAAAGTGCCCCTTGGCAAAATGTTGGCATAGTACCCAGTAGGTATTCACAGTCCATCGCTGTCCGTCACACTGGAACTAAGTGTCACCGTCCAAGTACAAAGCGAGACAGGGACAGGGGGCGTGACAAAGTGATTCATTTAGATTTTGGTCTCCATGTGTCTGTGAACTGTCTCGGCTTCACATGAAAACCTCCCAGAATGCCACAGGGCTTTGGAGTTGGAGACTCAACAAGACGTTGCGAGGTGTGTGTTTTGCGGAGTGAGACACTTTAGCACTGACTGGGGACCTCGGCTCTGCAGGTCACAGCACAAAATGTTTCATTTCATGGGGGGGAGAGGCAATGGAGGCAGAACCCCCCCCCCCCACATCCACTCCATCCTTCAACTCGCATATTTATTCACGGGTTCTCTTTTGTTTTCACAGCGCAGAATAAATGGCTCATGTGACACAGCACTAGTCTGCACATTATCAACACAGGCAATAAGTCACCATTAAGCCTGCTCATTCCCACACAGCAAACCCCCCCACCCCCACCCCCACCTCCACCCTTCACAAACCAGCTTGACCTTATTTACATTCGCCGACAGGAAACTACGCATCAGTCAGATGTTCAATTACACTGTTGCACAAGAATGATTTGGCAGAGAGCGTGATGCATTCAGGGCCACCACGTGGCCAATATGAACATCTGACCCTCAGAATACAAGGGGTGTGGGGGTTCAGCAGTTTTAAGGCATCGTCATGTGTAATTCAGTCTTCATGCAGAGTGAAGGCACAGATCAGCCACTCAGAGTATACATGAGTCACTGTCCCATATTAGACCTATTTGATTGTAAGTGCATAATTAACAATCAAGCTGAAGACTACTGTGACACCTTTCTGGCTGGACTGCCAGCGTGCACATGCAACCCCCCCCCCCCCCCCGAACTCAGTCTTCAGATCATTTCCTTACATTCGATTCATATAAGATACTGAGCATAAAAAACCTTGCTTGCGCAGGTTCTAGGAAGCCCATTTGCAACCTTTATAGTACGTCAGTGAGCGCGTTTGTGGTTTTGACAGTAAAAACACATTATGTTTTTTCCCCGAATCCGATTTGTATGTGTTTTTTGGGTCCAATATGCTGATACAGAATGCCAAAGGACAATCAGGACATTCACCCGCATGGATGGATGCATGGCACAATGCAAATAAACACACTCGACAAAGCGAAGATGTCCTTTGCAGATAAGTCCCAAGAAACAAAAGCAACTCAAAGGACGTTCCCACAATCATGAGTTCAGAACTCAGAGTTAGGGTTAACAATAAACAAAAGGCAACGGTTCAGTTCCCTTCAGTTTTCCCCCATGAGTGAGACCTCTCTCTTTTTTCTTTTTTTTTTTTAAGTTAGTTCACTTCAGTTTTAGTTCCGTTTTTTTCCCCCCCACACACTGAGTAAATCCTCTTCCCCCAACAATATCACATAACCATCACTTTAAAAAAAACAACTCAGGGATAGGCCATGGAACGAAAAATATATATATATATATATATATACATATATATACACACACTGTGTTCCAAATTATTATGCAAGTAGTATTTCAGTTAAATAAGCTTTTTTTTTTTGTTTTTCAATAAAACGTTTCGCTTGTGTTGTTTCTCCTGTCTGTTTAAAACACTGACATCAATTTCAGACAGGTTTGATAATTCATTTGGCAGTTGAGCCTAGTTAAAGAGAAAACTACTTAAGGAGGTTGTTCCACATTGTTAAGCAAGTCGCAGGTTTCATGCAATATGGGGAGAAAGAAAGATCCTCCTGCAGATGAAAAGCGTGAAATATTGCAATGTCTTGCAAAAGGTATGAAAACACTGGAAATTTCACGAAAACTTAAGAGAGATCATCGTACTGTGAAAAGATATGTGTGTGATTCAGAGCGCAGACGGGTTCCTTCAGATAAAGGTGTATCGAGGAAGATTTCTGTCAAGCAAATACATCGTATTAAGAGAGCAGCTGTTAAAAAGCCACTGCTGAGCAGCAAACGGGTATTTGAAGCTGCTGGTGCCTCTGGAGTCCCCAAGAACCTCTCGATGCAGGATCCTTCAGAGGCTTGCAGTTGCGCATAAAGCTGTATTTCGGCCACCCCGAACCAATGCTCGCAAGGAGAAACGTTTGCAGTGGGCTCAGAAATACATGAAGACCAATTTTCAAACAGTTTTATTCACCGATGAATGCCGTGCCACACTGGATGGTCCAGATGGATGGAGTTCTGGATGACAAGGAGGTGGTGGAGTGATGTTTTGGGCTGGAATAATGGGGAGTGAGCTGGTAGGCCCCGAAGGTGTCAAAATGAACCTCTGCAAAATATGTGGAGTTCCTAACTGATCATTTCCTGCCATGGTATAAAAAGAAGAACCATGCCTTCCGGAGTAAAATCATTGCCATGCAAGACAATGCACCATCCCATGCTGCACAAAAACACCATTGAGTCCTTGGCTGCTATGGGCATAAAGGGAGAGAAAATCATGGTGTGGCCCCCATCATCCCCTGACCTCAACCCTATTGAGAACCTGTGGAGCATCCTTGAAATGAAGATCTATGAGGGTGGGCGGAGAGTTGTGAAGGTGATATCCAAGAAGGGCTCCTATGTTAACATGTAACTTGACCTGTAAAGATGTTTTTGATTGAAATAGTATTTATTTAGAGAAAAAAAAAATCTCCTAATGCAGAAAACACAACAGATTCTTTATAACCTATTGAATGCTTTGAAACTCTGTTGTGCATAATAATTTGGAACACTGTATTTTGAGTTATTTATATGATATAATAGAGCCATACCCGATATCTGTACCAAATGTGAGAAGGGAAAGGGTACACTTTTCCACTGTATTTGGCAGTGTACTGAAATACAAAAATTTTGGCAAGAAGTGAAACAATGCATCCAAGACATTTTACAGATTCAAGTACCCTTAGTCCCACAGCTGTTTATATTAGGTTTATACCCAAATAATTTGAAAATTAAAAAGAATCAACGAATATTTGTAGATTTAAGCATATTATTGGCAAAAAGAGTAATAGCCCTCTCATGGAAAAACATCAGAAGACCAAGAGTAAGCAGATGGTTGTCCGAGCTATCTACAACTCTCCCTTTAGAGAAAATTACTTATACAATAAAACATCAACAACATAATTTCCATCAGATCTGGGACCCCTTCATATACTACATAACGGGAACAGACTTGACGCATATGATGGAAGTGCCTGGGGTCGGGTAGATAGTGGCCCTCCGCAGTGACCAATATAACAGAAATGTGTTTTGATTTTTTTTTTTCTATAAAACGGACTAGAATAGAGTATAACTCACTGAACTGATACCCAACCAAGAACTGGAATAATATGGGAGGAAATCGGTTTGTTTTGTTTAATATGTATTTGTTTTTTTTTTTGTTAAGTTGTAAAAATCAATAAAAAGAATGTTGGTAAAAAAAAATAAATAAATAAAAAACACTGTGGTCATCATCTGAAGTTTTGTTTCATAAAATCCTGATTATAATATAATTGTTGAGGATTAAAAAAAAAAAATCGGGCCGACTGTCATTTGCATTGACTATTCAGGAAAAACGAAGAAAAACAGCATATGCATAATAATTTGGAACACAGTGTATATATATATATATATATATGAAATGGTAGAAGAAAACAATCAGAATACAGTTATTGCTCTGCAAGTCATTTGTTTGATCAAATAAATGTAGAAATATATTGTTGTATATAGAAGTTGTAGTGAGTTCATATATATCATCTTTATTAGTGTGTTTTGTTTTGTTTTTTCCCATTACAGGCTAACTGCTATGGCTCCTTGCTGATGGAAACGATGATGAGGTGTGGACGCGGGTGACGCTTTCAACACTTTAAACTGATGTCTGTTTGTTTGAACGTAACAGCTGGTGATCATCGTGATTTTGACAGCGGAGGATGCAACAGACTCTGCATCTCTCATCAGTCGCTCGCGGGGTCTTCGGGTTAGACATAGCCACATTGTTCAAAAGATTGTTGCTTGATAAATACATTTGATTTAAACATTACACAAAACATGTGAAGGACTTGCATTGCGAAAGAGACGGCGGTAAATAAAGGTCCATCAACTTCCCAGCACAGACACTTTAAGTAGAGTTGTTGTGGATTTGAAGCGTAAATGGAATCGTTTCAAAATCGAAGTAAAAAAAAGCTAACGTTAGGCTATAAAGGAGCTACACCACTTCGACGTCACCACCGCTGAGCTTCACTTTTAAAGAGAATATAGATAGATATAGATATATAGACAGATAGATACAGAGTGTAAACACAACGAGGCTGTAAAGGCGGCACTAGTGAGTAGATGACTTTCCGTGTTCGGCATGAATGTAGTCTCACGTAGCCGCTCGTTAGCAGCCCGCCTTTTTTAAGACACGGAAAAGCTTCAGAATTCACGAGTGGGGGGTATCTGCTGACGTATTTTACGTCGTAGAACAAAGGCATTTAACCAAAAAAACATTCAAAAAAAAAAAAAAAAAAAACCCCACTGACTTCCAGACGAGGGAACCGGGAGTGTAAAGAGGCCGACTCACTTACAGGTTTTAGGACTCGTTCCTGCAGCGCCCTATAGCACTTCCTGGGCACTTTCTCTATGGGCTTGCACAATGTGAAAGCTATGCAGAAGATCCAGGTAACTTTATACTTGGGAAATAAAACATTTTTTTCTTGGTCTCATGTGCCACTGAGCCACTTTTAATAGGAATGAACTGGATAACTGGTGATACTGGACTCTTTCGAGCTTAATTTCTGTGCTACCTGCAAACCGTCTCGGTTCACCTCATCGAACGAGACGAGTCTCCTAAGAGTCCTTAAAATCTCTAACCACAAAGGCTTCACCTCATATCCGCCCCGAGAGTGCGAGCAGATTAGGGGGAAACGGCTGCTGACCTCAGAGTCAGATCTCAGATGCTTCCATTCGTTGATGCAGGAGGGTCGACTACACTGCAGTTGTGCGGGAACAGCAGCAGCCGGGGATCGCAGGGCGAGACCCTCTATTTCATCTGCGAGCGATGGACACATTGTGAGTTCTTCAAACACATAAAAAATGATAAGTGATTGTACTCACGTCGCCATGATGCGAGAGTCAGCAGCACCTCGGACGGAGCCAATATAGTGGGTGCCGCTGACGAGTCTCAGGGCCAGCGCACGCTGGGGGAGCTGGCCAGGTGATGTGCAGGTCTCTGCTCAGCGCCACAGCATGCCGAGAGGACATGGACCTGAGGTGTCAACATTTGCTCGACCTTAATCGGCGAGTTCACTGGGCAGTAAGGTCGTTTCATTCCTGCAGGCGTCTTCAATGTTGTCCAGGTTTTACGTTAAAAGGATCATTCTGTTTTATTACAACTTGAGTTCAACAAAACTAGCTCGAGTCACGGGGTCCACTTACTTGCTTGCTCATGGGGGAACTTTTGAACTTTTGCAAACTTCCCCACTGACGGGGAAGTAATAAAGGAATCTCTTATCTTGAGGCAACACCGACAAGCCTGGGACGATATGGTTGAAAGCTCCGGAGCGAGCTAGTAAGTGGCCCCTGACACCACGTCAAGAGGTCTCTCAAACTTACCTGGAAGTGAAAAGGAGGAAAGACGACGAAGTGATTGCTGCTGGGGGGCCCCTGGGAGCCTTGGGGGTGGGGGGCACATCCCTGGTTCGTGTCTGGCCTGGGATCTGTGTTGCATGTCATTCCCCATCTCTCTTAACTTACCATAGTTCGTCTTCATACCTGAAGCCGTCTCCTGTGTGAAACTGAAACACCACTGTTCCATGAAATTCACAGTCTACAACAAATGAACAGTTGACGATTTGACCAGAAGGTGGCACTAGAGGAAAGCTTTTCTCTTTGGTGTCATAAAGGAACAGCTTCGTTCTCCCTGGTCTGGAGCATGCCACCAGAATAGCCTTTTCTCCCTTTTTTCCCCCCCCGTGTTTAATTATAAACATGTCATCATAATTTGTAGAAATGTATGGTTTTTAGTGAGAGTCACACCGGAACTACTTCTAGACGCACCACAATGTGTGTTACACGTTTTGGTAAGTGTCAGGTGCAACCAAACCTGGCCACCTCACTGTGATCACGGCGCACATGGCTGCTTGTTTGTCAAGAAATAGTTCCAGCACCTAACACCACTAAAACCAAAGTTGTTTTTTTGTTGTTTTTTTAATACAGATTAAACAAATGACATAGCACGCTCATCAGTGAGCCTCAGAGCTGTTGAGAGGTGTATTTGTGAACTTTGGACAAAGCCAGGCTGGCTGCTTTCGGTCTGCATGCTAAGCTAGGCTAACCAGGTTTCATTTCAGCTCTATATATATGTACACAGTGCTTAACAAATTTATTAGACCACCTATCATAAAAATGAGGAAACACAAATATTTAATATATATATGTCAAAAACTTGTTATAAACAAAAAATTGTATTGTTATTTATTAGGCAAATAACAAACTGCAACAACTAAATAGTCCTTATTCACATATATTAACCAAAAATCTTGCAACCACAAAACATATATATATATATATATATATATTTTTTTTTTTTTTTATTCGGGAACACCACCAGAGTAGCTCTGCATGATTCACAGTTGAACCAGATTTAGCTAGTAGCTAATTTCCATCAGGGTCCTACCTCCAGATGTCAGATCACCAGCTTCTCCACATTCATCATCTGGGGGGGAACATGAGTATCCACATTTCAGCAAAAAAAAAATGTTTTTTTTTTAATTAAAATCTTTCCAGTAGTTTGTCGAGACAAATATCACATTAACAACAACAGTCAATGAACCCCCACAGGACCACAGGTTGAATGACCATACCATTACTTTTATTGTAGATATACTGGGCTACAATTATAAAAAAAAAAAAAAAAAAAAATTCCAAACAGAAACAAAATTAAAGGTATTTGTGATCCATAAGGTGCAGACCGCAAACCACTGCAGCACGGTATTACAGTATGAGTGAGGAGTGAGTTTCTCTTCCCGATGTCCCTTAAACATTTGCTGCAGGTTGTGATGGCCCACAATCCCCCCCCCCCACTAACTAATAACAGTTCATCGCTCCGTCTGTTTAGCTCCACTCTGCTGGTGTTCTGCTGCTCGGTGAACCCCCCCCAACCCACCCACCCACCAAACAGTCACCGTCGGTGTTGTATGCTGGCTTTATGAGATCAATATCTTGCTGCCAAAAGAGTCCCCACCACCCCCAACACCCCCACTTTCACTGTTATCGAGGGCATTTTCAGGTCTCTGTTAACACTGATCACGCTTCACCATGGCCCTTACAGGAAAAATCCACCCCTGAAAACACATAATACTGTTGGAGACCATGCTGGCTTCTCAGGGCTCATTCTCTTTTGTTTGGTGGCGTTATTTTATTTTTAATTAAAAATTTTCTCCCAACGCCTGACGAATACTCCAGATCCGCTTCCTGTAAAAAGTAAAAAAAAAAAAAGCACTTCCAAGGGATGTTTGAATCACTGTGGATGATAAACTTTAAACATCAAATTGATTTGACGATAAAATAAAAAAATTCAAAAAACGGAAGCTAAAAGCGTCGCAAAAAAAGAAACTCACCCATGGTAGGAAATCTAGTTTCTCGTTTGTGAGTAGGCGAGTGCAAAGTTTATCTGGCACTTTTCAGATTGAGAGTTTACACGGGGGAAAAACATGACAAAACCTACAAAATGCAGTTCATTGTTTAAGATTAAACCATGCAGGGCTGTAACTGACGCTCGAGGTAAATATTTGAAGTACTTTTGGTCAAAAGGTCAAAATGACATCCACAGTGCTTCAACATTATGTTATATATTAATAGAACATGATAAAGTCCCTGCAGCGTGAATACTCTTTACAGGCAGCAAAAAGGTGTCTTTTCTTTTTGTCAACAAACCCAAAATAAAAAAAATAAAATAAAATCTTGTCGAAGAGGCAGATTTTTTACCATCTCTGGCTTGCGTCCCATTTCCGGAGGCCTCCTATCTCAAAAAGGACTGCAAGTTCCTGTCCACTCCGAACCTTAGCGCACAGTGGATTCTGGGATACTTAAGACCACAACGGAGAACTTCGGATTGTTGAGCTACAGATCTCGGCTGCAGATGACCTTGCGTTAGGGCTGTCACTAAGGGACCCCGCCAAAATGTACAATAATTGGATAGAAATGATTCAACCGCAAGCTCCACAGCCCCCAGTTCACGGGGAATTCACAAACCGGTGTATAAGAAGACTAAGTCAACACCGCCACAAGAAGCGACCGACGCGTCATTGTGGTCTAGGATTTATCCAAAGAGCACAGCAACAGGTTTGAGTGGATTTTTCCTCTAAGTTCCCAATCAGAAGGGAGCCAGGGGAGGTCCCGTCCCCGTCCCGTATTCCAAGCGGAAACACAGCACGGGTAGAAAAAAAAAGAAAAAAAGAGAGAGGCTGGGAGCGTCGCTCGGATGATGGTCCGTATCAAAGCAGTCAGAGGAGGGTTCAACCAGAGTGTCAGTTCGTCGTTCAAGTCATGATCGGGACGCGGCAGTTTCGACTCGCAATTCATTTCCGAAAACTGTTTTAAGGCAGGGCGCGTCGGCCAGACATTTTAGCCCCAAAATTGCAGAGACTCTTTTTTTTTTTTTTTTTTTAACAGTGTATTTATCAAGATGGCGACTCACAGGCACATTTTCATCTCCCCCACTCCCCCAGCCCCTTACTCTCTCTTGTTTTGTTTTGTTGTTTTTAAAACAGGTTTCGTATAATACCAGCGATTGAAACAGCAGCAAAGCCTGAACCACAAGTTAGTCCTCTTAACATTACGGCATCTTATATACACCCCCTCCCCCCTCCCATCTTTCACTCCCTTTCACACTCTGACAATGAGGTAAAGTATGGCGCCCAAGTGCAATGCTCAATTGTGCTACATGTACAAAAAAGAAAATAGGAAAACAAAATCCGCCCGTACATAGTCCGCTCTGAGTAACACGGGACTACATCGGCTTCAGCACTCCCACACACACACACACACACCTTCCTCCACAATAAACCCCCCCCCCCCCCCCCCCAAAAAAAAAAGGTTGTTGGATGATGATGCCACTTAAGTTTGCGATCCGTATTTTCATCAGTCACAGGCCAAAAAAAAAAAAAAAAAAAGGAAAGGTGGATGTGGCACCGTATGAGTGATTTCACATTCTGGTTTAGCAACCGGCCCCCCCGCCCCCAGACTTTGAGATAATTAGTGTGTTGAGCCAGAGCAAAAGTCTAAAATGGCTGTGTGTGTGTGTGTGTGCACTATAGACTGAGGTGTTGGAAGATATGTGTGACTGGAGGGAGGGAAGGGGGGGGCAGATACACAAATCTGACAATATCTCTCTTAACGGGGGGGGGGTAAATCTTAACAAAAAAAAAAAATGCACAGCCCCAGATGTCAGGGTTTTTCAGGGTTTACATAAGGTGGACAGGAGGGTCAGACACCTTGCGCTTGAGAAATAACGTCAGATTGCACTCTTTTAACATGCGACGCATGCATGATTTCGCAAACTCCTGCTGCCGTTTTTTGGCACCCCCTGACGTCCAGCTGTTGGCAGACGACAGAAATAAAAGATCAGTCCCCAGCACAGTGGATTTAAATGTGTTGCTTTTCGCTCACGTGAACCTTTTGGAAGAGCTTCATCCCCTCAGAGGCACACTGAGTGACCGAGAGTCGCGAATCCTAAAACGTGACAGTCTGCTGTTTCTACAAGTGGCTTTCACTGGTTATTGTTCCTATTTCATTCTTGGTTTTTTTTTTTGGGCTGACCTGAACAGCCATTTAATCAAAGGTTTAAGGTGCTGGATAAGGTGCCTGCTTCAAATGGAAATGGAGGGACCACCAAGACCGGATTAAGCCTCAATACTGGGCCGCAACTGACCAATGTCTCTTTCTCTCTCTCTCTCTACTTGCATCATGCATTTGTGAGTTAACATTCAGTTCATGGTAACTTCTTTAAACACAAGATAATAAATAATAAAACCTCCTTAAGGTCTTATATTTCGGGTCCAAAGGGGTCCTGAGTAATAATGCAGGTGTCGCCCCGTCAATGTAGTTTGTGCTGTGCTTTATTGGCACACTGCGTAATTACAAAATAAGTGTACAATTGATCAAATAACTCATTGCCGCATAGTGAACCGGAGCGTCTGGATCCTATATGGACCGCCCCTTTGTGATCTGAATTGAAATCCGGTCTGTGCTGTCACTGATCTCCCACAGAGAAGGCACTGGGAGTTTCGCTTGACGTGGGACACGAGGGGCCCGTCGACTCAGTGGAGAGAGATATGTGTGTTGCGTGATGTAGACGGTATAGTCAGAACAGCTCAAAGACTTCTTTGTCAACAAATGTTGACTTTCAAGTGCACCATCCTGAGGTAGAAGGGGTGGGATCCCATGACTGTGAATTGGGTCTCAGATGGCTATACTAACACAGTTTGGAAACCACATGGGTATGGGTTAGGGTTAGGGTTCTCTTCCAACCCTTACACGTGAAGATGCGTTTTAAAGAAATAAGTCAAGTACCCCCCACCCCCTTACAAGAGTGCAATCTGATACCTCCACAAGCATTCACACCATCTGACCCATCGATCCTCTGTCTTTATCTGGATTTCAAAAAACAGATTCTCAACTGATGGGATTAATAGCTAATGAATGGGGAAACAAATCAATCATCAAGTGTCAACCTCAAGGTTGGGAGGGGGGCGGGCGAAGAGACGACAATGCAGCTCCTCCTCTACAGCTCGATGGCTGACGCACAGGTCAACCAAACCAAACAGATTTCCAGAAAAAAAAAAAAAAAAAAGGTCAAATAAAGAGGTATTATAGTTACAGTGCAAAAAAAGATGAGAAATTCAAGCTTAATACAAAAAACATAGCACCAAACAAAAAAAAACAAAAAAAGAAGAAAAAACAAACAAACAAAACAACCATAGACAAGAAAATGCATGCAATTAACTGAGGTATTCAAGTGAAAAAAAAAAAGGGCTTATTGATGAGAAGACATTAGGCGAGAAGCGAAATTTGTCCGAACAGAAACCACAATAAAAAAAAATTAAATAAAAAAAAAAAGGCTGGTATCCTTATCCCTAGGAAACGACTTCAACCTCATAGCATCACATCTGTTACAGCTTTGGTAAGATACGGCATGTGAGGAAACACTAGTGTGTTGAAAAATGAATTGGCCTCCCCCCCACCACCCACCCACCCACCCACCCCCACACAAAGACTTGTATTTTGAAAAGATTCTCCGAAAACTTAATGCGAGTATCCAATTCGTAGAAAAGTCTGCAGCATATTGAGCTTTCTTCTTCTTCTTATATCAAAAACTGGATCGATTCGCTCCGCAGTAAAGACATTTTTTAATTGTTTTAAGTGCGCAAGAATGACTTGATTCAATTCCATCTATTCTCTGTATCAAAAAGAAAAACACACGTTAAAACCGAATCATCATAGGTATAATGCCATAAACACCTAATCTCGTTCTCAACACACGCTCTGGAATATATATCCATAGATTTTGAACATTTATAGAAGCCGTCCAGTTTGTCATGGTTTATACATAAGCTACAAGAACATGCAACCTCAAGTGCGGTTAAAAACTAGTTTTAAATTACAGTAACTGGGAATGTTGAAATTCCGATCCCGTGTTTTTTTTGTTGGTTTTTTTTTTTTTTTTTTGCAGGATATGAGGGTGAGCCTTAGCACCTAAGGCCGAAGAATATCATTCGTGTATTTTATCATTATTTGTTTTTTAATATATATATGTATATATATATACATATATATATATATATTTATATACTTTGCTACGTATATGATTTTGGTGTCAATGTGACCACACAATTCTCAAAAAGTAACAGACCCCCCCCCCCTAATGGAATAAGTGCAAAAAAAAGAAAAAAAAGAAAAAAAAAAAGATTAAGAATACCATTTCAAGACAGATTTCAGACAGAAGCGCCACCAGTGCTTTTTTTTTTTTTTTGTTGCTTCCAGTGGTATCCGTTAGCCACGTCTGTCGTTAGCGCTCGCAGATAAAACGCTTTAAAACTGACTGGCACTGGTGCACAGGCTGAGGAGTTTAGCGTTTGTTTTTTTTTTTGTTTGTTTGTGTTTTGTTTTTTTTTGTTGTTTGTTTTTCCTTCCTACATACTTTGATTTACACCTTTGATTGAACTATGTACAATCTAATACTACACAATAAGCATAAGCCTCGTCTCACTGGCATGGAGGTTAACCAAAACAAGACCCCAAAAAAAAAATCAAAAAACAGTGAGGAATAGACATTGCGACCTGACCACCCCCCCCCCCCCCACCACCCCTTTTTTTTCCTCTTTTAAAACACTTTGCTTAACGTTAATAAAGCACTCATGTGATTACACAAAGCAGAGAGGGGAAAGTAAAGATTGTGTTTGCGCAAAAAAAAAAAAAAAAATGAAGGAAAAAAAAAAAGATCCGATGTGAAATCTGTTGTGAGATCAGTCTGTTTATTTTGTTGCGGTCTCCACACAGTGTCCCCCCCCCCCCCCCCCCCCCCCCCCGGCTGCCTTGGTTTGTGCCGTTGTGGGCTGAAGATACAGGGCTAGCATCGCGTTAACGTCGGGGGAAGCCGACGCCGCAGTTTTCTCTCCCCCTCCGTTAGCGTTCCGTAGCTTAGGTGCTAAATGCTGAGCTCAGTTGTTTTGGACCTGAGGTTGATTGGCTTTGAGGCTGCGCAGAGCTCGTCGCGCCGCCGCCGACTTGGCGATCCGGTAGCTGCGGCCGACTCCTTTAAACTTGCCCTTACCGACGACCTCCACCGTGACCCGGACTTTCCCGTCATACGTTCTCTCTGCAGGGCTGCACACAGGGGAAAGGCAACAGGGTCTCAGATTTGGACAGGATTTGGATATTTCCTTAATGTGACAATTCTGATTTACAGCCAATAATGGCACATCCTGATATTTGTGCTACGATTATAAAATGAGTTTTATGGCTGCGTAACAATGCCCTGCTATAGACTTGTTCCAGGCATTTAACAGACGTCCAGACGAGGGAACCGGAAGTTTAAAAATGCTGACTCATTCCCGGGTTTTTTGGGACTTATTCCTGCAGCACCTCTATTCCAATATTGCATGTGTCACATGTGTTTTTATATAAATGCCATTCAGACCATTTTGGTTATTAAGGCTGCACGTTTATGATTTACAGTCGACACGATTCAATTGATTTTTCAATATCTCTGAGAACAAAATGCATTTGTCGTAACTGAACGTCAGAAATTGGCAGAAAACCGCGTCTACATATAAACTCTAAATAAACTTTACAGTTTAACTTCAAATATAATATATATATATATTTTTTTTTTCATCAACATATGACTTGACATGAAACAGGTGCATCTTTTCTGCATGAACACAATAAACTTGTGAATGAAAGTCATAACGCTACGCTAACACCAAATGGTATTTACCCCCTAGCTCATGACGATGTAATGTAATGACAGCCATCAAAAATAAATAAATAAATAAAAATAAGAGTTCTGTGGGAGGTGTTGATCTCCTACCTGAACTTGGCAGTTTCTGGTTCCATCTCGAGCAGCTCCCTCACAGGAGAGCGTGGCACGTTGGCAGAGAATTTCTCTGGAGGGGGGAGGGGGGTGGAGGGTTACGAGGTAAAACATCACATAAAAACCATCCTCAGACCTTTAATTCTTCAAATTGTCAACAACCCGTCCCCCCCCCCCCCCCCCCACACTCATGTATACAGAAGGACAGAAATAAATGTGCTTTCGCTCTTCCTCACCTATAAGTGGCCTCATCATTGGATAATACACTTGCCACACCGTCTCCAGTGACATCCTGCTGTCCATGTAAATTGCTCCGGCTAACGACTCAAAGATATCCCCCATGGCCTTAGGGACCTCGATGTCCTCCTCCTTCTCCTCGTCTTCTTCAGAGCGTCGCAGCTGCCAGCAAAAAAAAAAAGATGGGTGATGTGGACAAAATAAAATGTACACTTAGGTGGTGAAGCAGACTGAAAAACAACACGTCTTTAATGAACAAACACTTTGAGCGACTAGCCTTTAACCCTTTGAACCCTGCAATGGAAATGGTCCGCCAGTGCCTATATAGGAATTTTAGCTTATTGTGACGTCATTTCTTCAAAATGCTTCATATCCCTAAAATCCGTACAGCCTAAGCTAAAAGGTAATGTAAGTCAACATACCATAACTATTGATAAAAGTATTGAAATTGTGTCATTAAATAAAGGAAATACTAAAATCTATTGAACCTAATGAATCTAAATGAACACACAAAAGATCCAAAAGACTTCAAAATGTAGAAACATAAACAAAATATTAAACACTCCTTAAGTTATTTGAAACACAGACATTTTTAGTTTCTCAATACTTATTCTTAAATGTGTAAATTTAGTGCAATACATTTATATATATATATATATATATATATATAGACATACATTGCTGTTGCATATATATTTTACTTATATTTTTCACTTAAATATTGTAAATGTGTGTATTTTTTTATTTTCTATTTGTTATTTTTATATTTTGTACATACTTTTATTTCTAAATTTATGCTGCTTTCTAATCTTGAATGGGAGCACCGGTACTGTACAATCCCCCCCCCCCCCCGGGGAAGGATTTCTGATTCTGATTCTCTCTCTGCCGTTATGATCAACGCTGAAACCATCAAGGCGAGCTGTCGACATGTGCAGTCAAATCAGGCCGATCCTTTCCACGTGCAATTTCGGTGTTCAATCAGTTGCAGCGCGGTGGCTCGGTTGGAGACATAGATATGGAGACGGAGATGGCCGTCTTGTTTGGATCTCTTGGTTGATCTCGCACAGGAGCCAATCAGGACTTGAATACATTTTTTTTTGTACAGTGCAAAAAAAACTTCTCAGATTCTTTGTCAGACCCTGCTATAGTTGCATTTATTCGACACTTATTTACAGAAAATCCACAATACTCCGCCGGGATACTTGCCACTGGGCCTTTTTTCAAGGGTTTAAACAGCCTTATAGAGGTTTGGGGCACCCATTCACACCCCCCATTGCCTCTGCTGCTGAGGCCTCGCTGAGCTAGCAGCCCGGCTCTCTGACCCCACCACCTGGGCCGCCGGTGAAGGTGGAGACTATTTAACTATGGTTCTATGAATTCCGAACAAGCACCAGATTTATACCTCGGCACCGACATGGCTGAAACGCATCCAGCATGGACAGTCAGTGCAAGTCTGGGTTTGAGTGTTTTTTTTTTGTTTGTTTTTTAAATAATGAAGGGGCGTAACCCTCTAGACCTCAGTAGAATTCTATAACGCTGCAGCAGTTCACAGAGAACCCTCACTTAAATCAGCGTTTTCCTACTTAATCCAAACAAGCAACTTTTTCTCGAAAGCATTACGAAACAGACAATCACAAGTTGTTTTCGTTCCTAAAACACCACTTCCTCTTTTAATTTGATACCAAACATGTGGCACGTGTAGCTTTTTAGACCGAGTTTGATTCAACACCAGATAAAACTAAACAAAAAAAAAAAAAAACTTGCACTGAAACTTGTGTAAATAGCTATTTCCTGTAACTTCATTTTTTTTTTTTTATCACATCTTTGATTTTGAGCAACAACAAAAAAAAAAAGTGACCTCGCAATGTCTTATGCGTTTTCCATGACGCACGGAGGTCAGGGTCTCTCTCACGACACAATCTTACGGCATACATTAGATTCTAAAGACGGGGGCGCTTAGGTTTTTTAAAAAAATTTTTACATTTACAAGTGGAAACTGGGCGGAAATCCACAAGTATTTCCGGTTCCGCTTATTGATGACAACTTGAAGTATCTACAATACAAGGCTCAGGACTTTATTTTCCGTGTTTTGACGCTCTGGGAATGGTTTTAAAATGACGGGCGCTCCCGGGGCCCTATGGGGTCTAGAGGGTTAAACCTGTTTTTTTTTGTTTTTTTTTAAAGTATCCGATACAAGGCTACAGACATTCTCAACTGACAGACTCTCAGTCCGACTGTTAATGCACCGACACTCCATGGAGCAGTTAAAAGCATGCTACATTAGCAGCTTCATCATGATACTGTTACTCTTACTTGATCGCCAGTGATTACTGCAGCATATTTCTTTACTATCAGCGTGCTTGTGTACGTGCCTGCTCTCCCTGAGGCGCAGAAGTAACTCTCAAGCACAATGGGAGGAGATCTGGTGCCAAGATAGCCATTTCCAGGCAAATTAAATCCAACTGCATTTTCTCTTCGGTACGGAAATCATTGGAATATGAAACAGATTCATAGAAGCTGACAGTCTTGTTATTCAGGCAGGCCTTTTTGAATGCTGATTGTTATTTTTTGGATGGGGGGGGGGGGGGGGCAACTAGAACACAAAGATTGGGTTTCTTGCTACAGGGCTTTGTTGTTCAGTACCGATGCTAGCTGCTGTTTTTGGTCGAAACGGGGGGGGGGGGGGACTCACCTCGGAGTCCATGCCTTGCATCTCATTCTTCTCCAACTGAAACTGCACAAAGTCGTCGATGACGTGGAAAAGCTCAGGTGAGATGGCCTTGAAGTACTTGTGGTAGTCGTACTTGACGGCCAGAGAGGCAAAGATGGTGTTGTTGACGAGTGCTGAGCGCAAGTCGGTCAGCACACCGGGGGAGTGCTGCCGCGGGTCTTCATAAAGGTGCTTTGTTATGAGGTAGTCTAGAATTGCATCGCCAAGGAACTCCAGCCGCTGGTAACAATCTGAAGCGAAAGGAAAGCCAAGAGCAGTCAGATATGTGGGCAGGTGAAATATACATTTGCAGAGCACATTCACGCACTGACTAAACACGGATCACATGACTGCACAGAGGAAATGGGAAATGTAATCTGAAAAGGGGTCACTTGTAGTGACGAACCCTAGTTATTTCGCCCTGACTGGCTCGGGAACACGGCAGCTAAAAGAGCCAAGTTGGTGGAGACCAAACCGGTGAATATTGGACTTGCATCCATCAAGATTTGGTTGGCACCAGCTATTCATAAATCCATTGCAAGGTTTGTGTGGGAAAGCCCCTTTCTAAGTTCTTAGTAACGTGTGAATGGTTTCAAACAAGCGTTTTGCTAAATTGGGTTGCACAATTTAAGACATCACAACCTGTAACATAACTTTCCAAAACCAACCATTTTAGGAGGCTGAGGGACATATTAAACTTAACTGCGGATCCTTCGTAAATAGTAAGTATGCGTTTGTTTCATTTCTATCTGCATACATATTAGCGAATATTATTTGTTTATTTTGTCAAATTTTACGGGCATGACATTTTGTAGTTTGAGGCATATCGTGTTATTTGGTTAAGTGTAATTAACAATATATATAAAGTTTAGATCATTATCGAACAGCTTTTTGATAAAATGTAAGGTTTAAGGTGTGTCGACCATATCGATAATACCACTTTTATTCTTAAGGCTGAACTGCCAATATAGTGTTTCTGTGGTGCAACCAATTTTACTTTAGTGTAGAAATCTACCCAGGATACGTCTGAACTTCCAAACAGTGAGGCCATACAAATAACTCAGACTGTTGAATGTGTCTTTCGGCAACTGTTTGGTAGATGGTAAATGATCATCAAACTGGATTCCCATTTCGATGGAGACGAGCAGCGCCTAAAGCTGGATTTATGGTCGCCGTAGTGTCTCTACGCCAATGGCGAAGGCTCCGCAAGCTGTCGCGGCGCGTGGTCGTGCGCACCTCGGGACTGGCCCGAGCCGGTACGCCATTTCAAGTGCCTCTACGACCCCCTTCCACGAGAGACCACAGAGGACAACCACCACATTTAATAGATAAAAACAGCAGAGCAAATAAAACATGAGCTTGCAGATTCGCTTTGGTTCGCAGGCTAAGGTTTTAATCGAAATGTGGCGAAAATGTTAAATGTTAAGAAAATCTGCAAAAGAAAACGCGAATGAATGCATGTTTCCATCCACGACCATTATGCCAACATTAGGAGTCGATGTGTCGAGATGAAACAGCTGGTGGCGCTAATATTCCATTCGGGTGCCTTTTTTTTGTTTTGTTGTAAAAATAGGTGGATGGGAACCTACCTAATGCTAAAACTGTCCTGATGCTGTGGGGTGAAGTCTGACCTGTGATGGTGTTGTAATGGTAGGAAGCGTGGGTGAAGGCTTGCAGGAGGTAAGCCTTGTTCTGAAAGGTGTAGTTGATCTTTCTTTCGAAGTTCTCGAAGCCGGAGATGAGGTGGTTGAGAGTTCGCTCTGCGTCTGGGTGGTCCAGCATGCAGCGGGGCGGGATCTTCAGCCAGCCGTAGCACAGGTCGATGGTTGTGGTCTGACGGCTCTGCACCATTGTCCCTTTCAGGGTCCCTCTCTCCAATGGTAACACCTGTTGCCATCAAAAACAAGATTTTAATACCTCTGTCATTTAAAAAAAAAATCATATTTATTCCCAAATAGTGGCCCGGGGTTTTAATTCACCTCCACTGCACAGGGTAACAGGCCTTTGTCGGTTCCCATCTGGTACTTGCTATTGATACTATGGACGTTGCTATTGCCATCTGGTGGCACATGTAAGTTACTGCAAAATACGGTTTGCTGAGACATTAACACCCATACGCTGAAATAGGACACAGCGCTTGTTTGTGGCGACCACCCCCGGCCATTATTTGAGACCCTGCTTTTATTTGACTCCCAGTATTTACCATCTGATCCTCTTTTTTTTTTTTTTACTTATTATTGTTTTACTGTATATCACTTGCAACATCGTTTTTTTCTAAAAGAGCCATATCATTCAAAATTAACTAATTTTTTCTGTGCTCAATGTGTTCTGACAAGACTCAATAGGCTTTCTCTTGGGACAGATGTGAACTTCCAACACCTGGTTGGACAAAATGCACCCATCACTAGCCTGTCATTGGTCAAACTAGAAGCAGTCGTTAACTCGTGCTTAATTTTACACATTCTGATTCCTTGTTTTAAATCATTGCTCATAGGTCAGCCAGCTGTTCCCCAATTGGTCCAGCTTCTAGCCACCAGGCTAAACTATTCTAGCTTTAGGACGAAGTAACGGCATTTCTGCATGGGCAGACAAGTACGTGTGAGCCTTACATTTTGAAACGGTTTCCAAATGTGGGTGGGTAATGAATCCTGCAGTGGCTGCTTGGTCACAACGATGGCTGAAGAGCAAAACCTCCTATCTGAAAAATGCACTTTTTTGAGAAAACTAAAAAAAAAAAACTTGTTTTCTTGCAGAATGCTTTTTGTTAAGGATACCCAATACATAATACACTGTTTTTGGACTATATTACTATATTATGTGTTAACAATACCGACTAGATATTAGTGCCTCGCAAAGTGCATAGTTTTTGAAACCATTTTAAAATTCACTGATAATATTTTTGTTGGGATGCAAATGACCCAACACCAAATACAGTAAAGAAAATGCCATCAACGAAAGTTGGTTGGCAAAAGCTAAAGACAGCCGACTGCAAATGACTTTAAAATGCAGCACAGTGGCAGTGTCTCTGAAATTCTACGTCTGTTGTGTTTCTCCACTATTTTATCAAGGTTTTATCTCTCTTTCAAATTTGTCACTTGCCTATATATCGAGCAGTACACTGAGCCAAGGTATTGTTGCCGAATCATGCACTCTTGAGACAGAGCAGCGTGAGAGGTCCTAGCTCACCTTGAGGCCCAGTGAGCAGAGGAACATCTGTGCGGCTCTCTCCCCACAGCTGGTCAGGTAGCAGCCCAGCAGAGCCTCCACGCAGTCGGCGATGCTCTTGTCGGCGATGCACTGCTCCGTGTGCAGGTCGTAGGAGATGGACTGCTTGCCGAGCTCGACGCCGCAGTTCTCCTCCGACGGGTTCCAAAAGCCCACCACAAAGTCGTCCTCCTCACCGGCCTTGCTGGGGTCCAGGTAGCACATGGCGTCCCACGAGCTGTAGTCGAACTCCTCGGCGGAGGGCCCGCTGGGCGCTGGCTCTGAGGGGTAGTGGGCTGTGGTGGGATGGAGGGGCTTCTTGGGGGCCTTCCACTCGTACGGAGACTCCATGGCGGGAGAGGAGCCCGAGGATTGGGCGAGAGGGGGAGGGAAGCCGCTCAGGGAGATCTTCTTCCCGAACGCACCAGATCCCAGCAACATGCTGTCAATGAATTTGATGTGCTCCTTGTAATACTCCAGATCGTCCTCCATGTTGACTTCATCCTTTGGCTCGTCCTTCAACATCAGCTCGCCGTCCTCGTCCAGCTCCTCGCCCTCCTCATCCTCCTCATCGTAGTCGTTTACAGGCCGCCCGTTGGCCAGAGGCTCCTCTTTGGCCTGGATGATGGGAAGGAAGGAAGGAAAACAGATTTCAAGTAAAAGAGGAAACTAAAGAGTCGTGACTAAGTACTGACGTGGAGTCTGATTTTGAGGTATTTAGGTGTCTCCATTAAAATGACCCTTCCTGGTGTAGGGGTTCCAGCAAGAGTTGGTCATCAAACCAAACCCATGAGACACACACACACATTATTATAGTGGTTAAACACTCGGGCTAGGTCATCAATGTCAGCTCTTCAACAGAAAAGGTACAAAGAACCTTGCTACACACAGGTTAGCCATGTTATCTAGCCGAGCTAACTACCATCCATTGTTATCGCGTGTGCTTAATGCGGCTGCAACTTCTCAGCTGCTCGACTTGATGATTCAAATCATGAAGTTTAGAGGGGCAGCCCCGATGAGCGCTTCGTCACACCGCACAAGGCCACATGTTTTCATGTGTGAGGCAATTGTTGAAACTGCCACCTAACGACAAGAGCTGACACTACTGCTGATTGATCAACTCGTCGACTGACATGAAATTCTTCCGCAACAATTTTCATAACCAATTTAATGTTCGACTTTCCCGAAAACCCGGCTTCTCCAGTCTGAGGGTTTTGCTACTTTTCTTAATAAATCGATTATATTTATATTATTGTAAACTGAATATCTTTGGGACTGTTGGTCAGACTAAACAAGACATTTGAAAACATCATTTTTTATTTTTTTTACCGTTTTCTGACATTTCATGGACGAATATGAACTTATAAGACAAAAAATTTGATTCATCATTAATATCACTGATTATAAATAACAATTCTAACATTTTTGTTTTGGCTGAGCTTGTCGGAGTAGGCAATGGAGATAAAAATCTCGTAACTCTGCGTTTGGAATTTCATATTATGTTCATTCATATTAATCCAAAATCCAAATCCAATACAGTCATTAAATCAGCCCCACAATGGTCCGATGCTCATAGAGGTCGAAAGATATTAACAAGATAGCTATGGTTGGTGTCAACTGTCAGCTGCTAAACTTATATTGTCTCATGGTATCTATCACCCTAGGGCTGCGACTAATGACTTTCATCATCGATTAATGTCTGCAAAAAGTTAAGAAATTGCGAAAAATGCTCGTCACGATTTCCCAGAGACCAAAGTGACGCCTTCAAATTGCTTCTTTTGTCCCAACCGACAGTCCAAAACCCCAAAGACTCTTCATTTACTGGCATAAACAACAAAGAAAAGCAACAAATCCTCACATTTAAGAAGCTTGAACGTCATGAGGGTGACTGTCATTGACTGTGTAGGCAGCGGTTTGATCCAATACTGGGTTGTGATGGATGAATAAACATTTTGAACTTTTGCCTAAATTCCTCTCCTGTATTTTATGCTGTTTTGTTTATGCACTTTGAGCCGCTTTTCCGGCGCCAAGTGCTACATAAAGAAATCATCATCTTGGTGTAATAGAATTCCATATTTGTTGTAATTTATAACATTCATTACAGTACATGTAGGAGTCTATAGTCAAGGGCTATGGGACTTAATACCAAAAAACAAACATGTTGCCATACAAGGTGAAAGTCTGCCCTCTAGTGGCCTGACAACATCATAACACTGACAACATCTATGACAGAAATGAATGGATGAATGGCCTAGGCCTTATCAATCCTATGTCTAACCTTTCCAGATGCCTACTGCTAATTCTTAGTTAAATCCCCAACCCTAAATCCAGCACTCTGAAGAAGTTAGAGCTAAGAAAAATGTCCTCACGCTGCAGGTGCACAGAGTGTACAAAGCAGCGCAGTGTAAAGTAACAGAGCACTGACCTCCTCTGAATCCAGTTTGTCTGTGCTGCTCTTGTCCTGGTTGACCACGTAGCCTGGAGGCAGCCAGTTGACAGGGGGGTCAAAGATGGACACCACCATCCTGCTGGGGAGCCCCTTCTTCTTCCCCAGACGGTATAGGTTACAGTTGCTCACCTGGATATGGGCAGACCAAAAAGGGGACCGTCACCATCACCACCATCATACCGCAGCTTTAACAGTCAAGTGTGATCGTTTTCTGATGCTGACTGATATCGCTGGTATCTTGGTTGACCCAGCTGACCAATCAGAAGCTGCATTGAGTGTTTGTGGATCTGTGCAACAACATTCAGTACCACAACAATTCTATATTGTAGTAGGTAACACTTTATTTTATTTTTTTTACAGATCCCATAGTTTACTGCTAATTCCTAGAAAGGAAGTTCTTCAGTCATTAATCAACCAAATAGTTCCAGGAGTACTCGAGCAACCGGAACTGAACTCCAGAGCCATGAAGATTAGTAACATTTGTTTGATAGTGGATTTAAAAAAAAAAAAAGAAGAAGCTAATTCACAATCACTCACTCTCTGTATCTCTATGTTCTAAAGTTCTAAAAAAGTTCTTAGGAGTAGAGGAGACTTCTTAAAAGGTTCTTTGTCCCTTGGGAAAGTTCCTGCGGTAGAAACGGGGCATTTGATTTTAGCAGCTAAAAAAAGGAAAATTCCTCTGGAAATCAACCGTTTTTTAAGTTTGGTGCACATTTGGAATAACATAAACACATGCACCTGAATATATCAATCCATTTATTTGGGGTTTTTTTCTGGAGCTTTCTTCTTTCTCGAGGCCTTCATGAGCGGAGGGAGTTTGCTTCAATGAGATGGTTTCAGTATCATCACGTAAGGTAAGTACGGAATCTCCATGACAAATGAGCAAACTCCATCCCGCTGATGAAAACCACAAAATAAGGATAAAAGCTCCCCAAAAAACAAACAAACATGTAAGTGGATCTCAAGAAGTTTCTGCCTGTCGATTCTGACCACAACTGTTATTTCACTTACGATGCCCCATCGCCTTTATGATAAGTCGTGACCCCTCTCACCTTCTTGCTGCGCATGTAGCTGAGTCGTCCCTCGTGAGCGTCGGGGTAGGTACAGAACAGGTACGTGGTGATGGCATGCTTGAGGAAAGAGTCTCCGAGCATCTCCAGCCGCTCCAGGTTGAAGCCGTCGCTGGCATTGGATAGCGTCAAGGCCTGCAGGATAAGGCCCGGGTTGGGCCCCAGGCTTTTGGGGGAGTCTCCTGCCTGGGCTCTGTGCTGGGGAACAGCGACAAGGTCAGGAGAAGGTGCTGTGGGAGGGTTGGGACCCGTGGCTGCCCGGCTGCAGACTGAGGTAGCTTTATTTGTGTGGTCAGACGTCCTCCCCGGTGTACATTCATCACTAGGCTGTGGAGGACTGGAGCTGGGCTTCTTCAAGCTGTGAGAGGGCTGCACGGGAACTGAGGTAGTGGTTTGCATTGATTCAGGGCTCTGCAGCCCAGGGGAGCTGGGCTGGGAGCGTTGGCAATTGTCATGTTGGTGAAGGTGCTCATCTTGGTGGCCGTTGTCGTCACAGTTGGCGACTAGGGCAGTGCCGTTGGTTAGGTTCCTCGTGCAGGTGGCTTCTCCGGGCTCAAGGGCCGCGAGGGGCCCTTGCTCCAGCAGGGAAGAGTGGTGACTACTGGGATGTGTTAGGAAATTGGGGTCAAGGTTTACAGTCTCTTGGTGCTTACAGTGACCGTCACCATCCTCGCTGCAGGACTCGGGACAGAAGATGAATGTTTTGCTGTCGATAGACCTCTTCCAGCCAAAGTCCAGGTTCGGATACCTGCCACATAAAAAAACAGACCATCCATGAGTGTGTTTACCCACACACATACTCTAAATATGAAGAGAACGCAAGTATATTTCCCATGTCAGGCGGGTTTTGTGTCTGGATCTTACATTAAACACTGAACTCATATGTTGTGTGGTGTATGTAACAGGGACCTGAAGTCAGGGGGGAGGGTCTGGGCTCCCACTCCAGCCTCACTGGCTGTTTGGGCTCTGAGCTCCTCGGCGGTCAGGAGGCAGTGGAGGCGGTAGAGGATGCTGGGCAGACACACTGCTTTCCTCCACAGGGAGGCGGGGATGGGGTGGATGGCACACAGCTCTGGGACCAGGATCTGACAAACAACACACTGTTAGACTGGGACTGCTGTAAGTAAAGAATGTACGTAAGGTGATGTAGCTTAAACTCATTTCTGGAAGCGAAGTACACACTCGAGTAGTGACTATACTGAATCTGGATCAGAATAGATGCATACATCGGAATCCGGGTTTAACGTTAAAGATGCGACCGCATCAATACGTGGACCCCTGGATCGATCTAAATGTACTAAGAACCGGCAGACGGCCCGATTCTAAAGTTACAAATCGGTTGACTGAAGCTTTGATGCAAATTCTGCACAGCGTCTCCGCTCTTGTAATAGGTCAAAAGGTCAGCGAGAGTAACGTTAGCGCCGAAAAGGTGCGAGGTAACAACAAAACATGTCCGGCACGGTTCACAGTGCGCCATCAAATCTAAAGTTTGGAAGACGTTTGTATTTCTTGAGAAGTCAGGAAAACTGGGCAAAAGTCTGGCCGTTTGTGAGGTCTGTAGAACAGCGACGTATCGCAACACTCCTACCTACGCGGCGGGCGTTTCGGTTTACCCGAAGTCGAGTGACCCTGTTAACTGGCGACTCTCAGCCGAACGCGTCTGTTGTTGTCGTAGTTACGACAGCCGTTGAAAACAGCAAGCTAATACGTAGCTGTCCTCGGAGATGCCTCTTTGTTCAGTTTTTCATCAAAACGCACCTATTTGATGAGTCTCTGGAGTCTTGTTTGAGGAAACGTGTCACGTAGGCGACTAACACTCACAACACATTTTGAACGTTGCTTGTTGTCACATAATTTGTTGTCAGTCTGTTTGAGGGATTCCCGGGTCTTTTATGAAATATACAGTATCTATTTGAAGGTATGCAATGCTGCTTTTATAGAATTAGCTTCGTTGTTTTTTTTCTTTCTCTATTTTAACACCCTGCATGTATCTATGGGACCACACATTATAGACAGTGCACAGTATTTAATGGGCGGGGGTGTGAATCCAGCCTCTGAATGATCGCGCTGCTCTGTTCAAACGGCTAGAGTTTAGGAATGACGACTGGGTGGTTTTGGACTGTATCAGCCACCTTTTACCGCGGAGCAGAGAGACGTGGGTGTTGTGTGTGGACACCGCTGTCAACAACAACAATCAGATGACTTAAAATACTGTCCTGTCGGAAGAAAAAAAAAAACTAATGCTAAATTAAAAATCAGGCTCCAAAATCAACACTGATCACTGTTGGCGGGGGTGTGTTGTTTCAGGTAGAGGTGAGTGGATGAATTGCAAAACAAGGGCGGTTTAACAACAAACAACAACAATCCGATCACGATCTGTGAGTTTAAAGGTTTATCAGACTCACTCAAACGAATGAGGTTTTTTTCCCAGCAAAGTGACCACAAAGGCAGCCGTATACCTGTTTGTTCTGCAGACTCTCCCACTTGGCCTTCCTCTTTTCCGCACTGCTGAGAGGCAGGGCTTTGCCCTTCTGGTTCAGGTGCCGAGGGGTCAGTAGGTTCAGTCTGAGAGCACAAAAAAATGAACTCGTCAGGACTCGACAAAAAGAGGCATGCTTACAAAGTGCTGTCGTTGCACTGTGGCTTTACGACACTGTGCTAAATCACATTATAATACACAAGACTGATTCAAGATATTCTATGTTTTATGCATTCTTCATCCTCCATCAAAATTCTGGTGTGTTATGCTTGTAGTGGCTAATGTAGCCTGGAGCTTTTAGCCCCAAGCAGATGAGGAGCACAACACCTGTTTACACTTGGATGTGTAAAGTTCCCCTCTAAGACATTGTGTAAAACCTGCACAAACTCAGGAAAAAATGAATTGAATCATCACATCCCACTGCTAGAAAGTGGAACAGCGGTTTACAGCTATATCAACTGTCATGACGTCATGACCCCCCGACCCCCGCGCTGCTGACCTGGATGAGGTGTGGTCCACGTCCAGAAGCGGCTGGTTCAGGTTGGACAGGTCCAAGTTGTACTTGGTTTTGTAGTACTCAGCGAATGTCTCGTACTCCGGCGAGGGAAACTTGCTGAGCGGCGTCAGGTCTGTGTACACGTCGGCGACGTAGAAGCGGTGAGGCTGGTCGAAGTTACGATACCTGGGGGAGGAGCAGCGGTGACAAGTCATGAAGCTCAAACCGGTGTTCTATTGTTTCCATGTCAGTTTGCTCCTCGTGCATCGCGGTATCTGATAAAGACTCAGTCCTCAGCAAAAGTAACCTAAAGTGGTACCTTGGAATGATGACAGCATCCTGGTAGTCCTCAAGTTTGAAGGTGAAGGGGTTCTGCTTGGTGTACTGAGTGGTAGGAATGCCAGTGCGGGCCTCAGACTTCTCAATGTCCTCCATGAACTTAAAGTCCATATCTAGTGTGTTGGAGTCCCCAACTGAATGAGCCAACGGAGCAGCAGAGAAGAGGACAACGGAAGGAAACCAATAAGCATCTCTACACATCTGGGGAAAAAGGAATCCATCAAGTTAAACCGAGCGAATTGACTCTACTCACCGACATTCAGAGGTAGAACGCAGTAAGCCGAGTCAGCCAGCGTGGGCTTGAACTCCAGTGCAGGTTTCTCCAGGCGGAGGATGTGGGAGAAGATGTACTGGTGCAGGCGGGTGATGAGGTCGAGCTGGGCTGCGGTGAGCGTGAAGCCGGACTTCTGCAGCTCGATGGAGATGGTCACCTCACCCGAGCGCGTGTACACCGGGAAATGGGGGATCTGGACAAAAGGAAAGCATCGGTTACCGTCCATGACCGCGGTGAGAGCAGCAATTTCGCTCTTTTGAGAAGTGACTCGGGCGACGCACTCGAGGTATGGGTTTGGCAGTCAGGATGCCGAAGCACCTGGTGGTGTCCTCCGGTGGGTACAGCTTCCTTCTGCGGAAGTTGAGTTCGTCGGGGAGAGGGGTGGTGAGGACCATCCCGATCACATATAGGTAGTAAGTCTGCTCCGGTACGGCGTAACTGTCCCGCAGACACTCTGGTATCTGGAGAGGACAAAAAGAGGACGACAAGAGGAGGACATTTACAAAATTCTACAGAAAAAGCACGACATAAATAAATCAGAAATCCTCAAACAAATAAATGTAGACTGGCCTTCTGGATTAAGTCAATTTGACATTATTATCATTTTCGAGTACTATGAAAGGTGAAACATGGAATCAAACACATCACTTTCGGGGAGCTGCCACGTCGTCCATCTTCATACACAGTCTTAATGGTTTCGACTGACAGGGCCAGAGATCAGTTTAAACAGTTTAACAATGATATGACGTGCTTAGAAATTCAACTGAGGACATTTTTTGAATGCGGTGCACTATTCTGTCATTCACTCAACTACAATCTGCTGACTGGCTGAACATAATGCCATCAAACTGATCTGATCATCTGTGACTTTCCAGACATGGAAATAACACAGTGTGGTGTTTCTTACTAGCTCAAGCTATAGTTATATTGCAGTATAGTAGCCAACTCGTGGCACTGATGTAAACCGGCTACAGTTCAATACATTTGCCAGGTTCAGTTTTCTTTATGGCCAGCAAAGTCGACAGTGAGCAACTGAACTTTTAAAAGCTTGTGTTCTTAATTAGGGATGCAAATTTAGATTTTTTTTTTTTCCCTGAGCGATAGCTGACCCTCATTAACCAACAATATTAAAATGTTTAGATTGGACAAATGTCTGTGACCCATTAAAAACAAATGCCTTTTCTTTTCTTTTTTTCATAAGAAAGGGTTTATTTTTCTATGTGCAACGGCAGCACAAACGACGACTGTCCATGAGGATTCACATATCGACTCACATTGAATCCCCCGGCGCTGAGACATAATTGCCTAGCAAACAGTAGCCAGACTTTTGTAACAGGCTAATTCCTGATCAAAAACTGCAGGCAGGTCAGCAAAACGAAAACTTGTCGTTGCATTTTTCAGACATAGAAAATAAACAGTGTGTCGATATGCTCTGGGGTTAGTCTGGTGCGCAGTATGGTGATGTTTAACTGATAGTATAAAATCGGTCAAAATTCTTACATTAATGGTTGAACATCCCTCGTTCTAATTCAAACAGTTTCTCTTGCAGTTTGAAAATGAACGTAAAAATGATCAATTGTTAAACCCGTGACAAAGACGCCATATGAGTAGTATATCAGTGATAAAAGTTTGCATTCTTAGAACAACATGCCCATTTCCCGTCAAATCCGCACCCAAGAAGTCAGTCTGACGGGCCAAAGCTATTCAGAGTTTGTAACTGTACAAATAAATTGTTTGAATATTGCTTTTGCTTTGAGATGCATCCCATTAAGAGTCAGTGAAGTCTTAAATGTAATGGGACAAGACGTTCTTACGGCTTTAGGGTAGCACTGCCTCCGCTTGGTAGAGCCAGGCCGGCCTGGTACGCTGGTCTCCTCCTCATCGTGGAGGTCCAGCTCCTCCTCGTACTTCACTGTCTCCTTCCCCACCGGCATCAGGTGATCATCCAGCTCACCTGGGTGGGTGGGTGGGTGGGAGGGAAGTAAAGCAAGCTATGGCTCAAGATGCTAAAGCAGATGCAGGGGAAATGTTCTATAGAGGCTGGCAGTGAATAGTTTCCCCCAAATCATGCAAAATCTCATTTCTGGTTTTACCTATTTTGTGGAGTTTCTCACAGCATACTAGTGCAACTGCTTTCTCTGCCAGTCTGGCACAGTTCATTGTAGGACCCTGTAAAGACAGTGACACTTTACCAAAATGAATGAACCTGGAGAAGTTGTTCATTCTTAGTAAATCCCCAGGAGGGAGCCTGGAAGAAGTACCCCGTATTAGTGTACACTGATGAAATCAAAGAGTGTTGAAATGTAACCCATCACCAAAAGTCTTAAAGAGGACCTGTTATGCTTTTCCTTATTTTATGACATATATGTAATGTTACAATGTCGGATATTCACACTAAATATTGCCAAAGTTGCCAAATAATGAGGTAAACGTATGTAAAAGTAATCCAGGCACAGACCAGATGTTTATGTTTATGTCAGCGTTGCTTAGTAAACGTTAGGTTTACAGTTTGCCTTTGGAAATTCTTTCAAAGATTTCCGGAACTTGGCCGGGCCAATCAAAAGAAAGTGGGCTTTTAGGGAGGCGGGCCTTAAAGAGCTTGTTTCAGACAGATGGTGAACTGAGGCGCTGCAGGAAGGGCCAGCAGAAGATAAAGAAGGACTTTTTTTGAACTGAATCAAGCAAAGCTACTCTAGTGGAATCACAAAATGAAAATATAGAGCTGGAAATTAGCTTAATAGGTCCCCTTGAAAAAGGTCGATGTTCTTCCTTACCTTAACAGGAACTCGCAGAGGGGAGTTGATGGGTAAATAGAGTGTGGACTGGAAACGCCCGTCCTGCGTCTCCTTAGTTTTACACTTAGGTGCTAAGTGGGTGAATGGGTCACTGGGAAGCCGAGCACAATACCTGAGCACCAGAGCAAAAAGAAAAAAAAGACATTAACAAACGTTATTTTAAAGCTGATTAAAGTTTGTTCATGAGAAACAGTCACCCTGCCTGTTAATGTGTCCGATGGCCGTGTTGATGGTGACCCGGGGACCTCCATCCTCAGATCGAAGCACGTAGGGCGGGAGGATGTTGTCATCGTCCAGCACCTGCTCCACTTCATACTCGCTCACCTCCACCGACTTGGAGCACTTGTTCCTTAAGATCTGCTCAACATTGAAATGACCGTCATCGTCACTACCGTGGCCGTTTCAAAATGTATTCTAATGTTGTTCAAATAATCGACTACTACCGAAATCAAACGAGACGAAGAGAACAGGTTACCTTCTCTATGGCCTTGTAGGTGGTGAGATCCTCCTCGAAGGCTTTGGTCCTCTCGCTGTCGGCCAGCATAATATAGTTGGAGACGGGCGCTCGAGCTCTGCCTTTGGACTGGACATAGGACCTGTACTCTGTGGGCAGGTCAAACCGCACCACCAGGTTGCACTTTGGAATATCCACGCCTTCCTCGACGATGCTGGTGGCGATCAGCAGGTTAGTTTCGTGAGCCCGGAATTTGCGGAGAACCTGCGAGAGACAAAGAAAATCGGGTCTTGATACGGAATGCTTTCCTCGCTAATTTATTGGCCGCGATAATGACAAAATTCTCACTACCTTGATGGGACAGGAAATGACTAATGTCAAGCTAAATACGATCAATTTGTAGCGCTGGACAGTAGAACAGAATCTCGATATTTCATTTTTTTTTTTTTTTTTAGACGCAATTGAATTAAAATACAAATGTACCATCAAAATCCTAAAAATTCTGGTTAGGTGGCTGCATAGCCCATAGCAACAGGCTGCCAAGGACTGTTACAATTAACAGCACTGACATCAAAGCCAATTGATCACTACAGAACCATAGACTGTATATAAAGATGGACGACATGGCGGTTCCCCAAAAGTGAAGCAAAAACATTTTAATTAGTTATTTGGTGCTATGAAAAGGGGGTGAAACGTCATGATTGACAGCTGTGACGGACTGTGGTGTGTATGGGCGGGACTCACACAGCGTCCAACTAGTGTGGACAGTGTGTAAGAATGCAAGAGTGACTAATTGAGTGAATGAATTTGGAACACGGATACGAGAGGTATGCGTCTCCAGCAGTCCAGTAACATAGCCACGTGGTTTCTGTCGGCATACCTCCTCCTGTTTCCTGAACTCCACCTCCATCTGCTTGTTCCGCGGCTGGTTCTTGCCGATGCTGTGGCCGGTGATGAAGTTGCTGCTGATGTAAGCCAGCTCCGGGTCCTGCTTCCCCGCCTCTTTGATCAGACTGACGAAAGAAACACAGACGTTGACACAAACATTTTACAGTTTCTCTCAGCTGTTCACAGGGGACCTACGAGTCATTTCTTATAAAACAGTGTATTCAACATGGCCAAGAGCCGTCTACTACACATTAAAGGCCACAAGCAAGCATACATGAAAGTATAGTAAATAGAAAATCTGGATTATTTTCAGTTTAAGATGACAGAGCCCTACCGATTAAGGACGACAGCTGTGTAACGCCTCTCCACAAAGATGATCCCACACAGGATGTTGGTGAACGGTGAGGGAAAGTTGGCTTCGGGCCTCTCTTTGGACTCCACCTCCTCATCCTCATCCTCATCCTCGGAGTCGCTCCAGGACACATAGTTGTCCTGGTTGCGGTTGTTGTACCACTCCACGCTTTCGAACTGCTGCCGCTCGAAGGGCTTGTACTCGTGCAGGATCTCGAGCAGGCGGAGGACCTTGGGGGTGACGAACTTGAGGTCCAACGAGGCGGGGGAGAAGTGCTCCTCGCAGAGGGCGTGCACTTTGCGCAGGATGGTGTCGGTGAAGAGCAGAAACTTGCGGTTGAGCTCCTCCTGCTCATGTTTGATGTACTTCTGGAGCTCCCGCACCATGATGCCCGCCGCCTTATCTGCACACCAGGGTCCCAGCACCTGCAGCACGGCCCGGCAGTCACTCAGGACCTGGATGGGACAGAGACGGTGTGAACTGTTTAGGTTTTCGTCTCAAAACAGAAGCCTGCTTCTGCCCGGAAACAAGGCTGATGAGAGCGGAGGATGCGGGGCCGGAAAACCAAACAAGTTTAACCACTTCCTGACCTGTTTGGAGATGAATGTGGGATCGCGGTCATCTCTGGCAACAGATATGTTGCAGTCATTCAGGAAGTGGAGAGCTTCGTCCAGCTCCGCCTGCAGACAAGAGGAGAGGCCACTCTTATCCAAGTAGGGGCCACAGTCCAAAACCACTTCTCTTGGCTGAGAGGCGTATCTGAAATACAATACAGTGCACGGGTTACTTCAGCATAGACCTATGAGTGATTGTGACTGTGAAGTAGTTCTGCCTTGTTTGAATGGACTGTAATCAGTGAAATCATATGTTGCAACACATTTAGCCATAGATGTGGTTGTTCACCCGATATAGAATGGCTTGTCGTACCTGTCCAGGACCACAAGGTCAGTGGCAGTTTCAGCGTTGCTCTTCAGGATTCTCTCCAGATTCTGGATTTTCTGCTCCAGTTCCGACGGGTCGCACTTCCCATTCAGGATGGAAGCTGTGAGACCCAGGATACGAGGACTGCACGAGCAGCCCTCGAACAGCTGCAGAGACACGAGAGAGGAGAGCCAGGTCATTCGCAATCCCCTTGGAGCTTGGACTGCTCGCCGAGTCCTGCATTTCACTCTGAATCCACAATCTCACCTTCATTATCTCACAGTAGGGGTGGTCTGTGATGGCCAGGTGACAATCATCAAAAACCACCAGGTTGATTTTAGACAACTGTAAGATTTGATTCCTCAGAACATGCAGGAATATGTGGCAAGTCATGACCAGCACCTGTATGAGAGAAAGTTGATAATCATAGGAGAGAAGAGAAATATTATTGTCAACAGTGATCACAGTGTGATTCAGTCTGACTATAAAATGACACTTAATGAAGGTGCAAATAACTAAGGCTGCCCCGCTGAGAATTTGAATCACCAGTCCTGAGTCCACGTTGTCAGTGGACGCCTTATTTGGTTTGCCATTGACTATAGAACAACTTAGGACAGCCGCATAGGCCTATACCCGACAAACGTCTGTAAGAATGGCTTCATACTAGCTCCATACTTACATGTTGTGACAGTGTTAACTTATGAGAATGTTCGGCACACCTGATTCTCAATTATCTCTCGACTCCACCGTTGGCCGGTCCATGCTGAGGTCTCCTCCAAATCTGTGTACTCTCCCACCTGGAGGTCAGAGTGAGTCCTGACTGCAGCTGCTTGCTGGACTACACACAAAGCTGGACAATGTGGACCAGAGACACAGTAAACTAAATTAAAATCACTCAATGAACAATGACGACGAAAGTACTATGGTGGCACATCGAAACAATAGCAGGTGCCGTGTACCGCAGGTACCTGTGTTCACCAGAAAAACGGTCCTCTTCGCATTCTCTTGGTAATGTCCACGGATTTGGTGGGAGAGCTCTTTTGTTAGAAGTACTGCAATAAAGGTCTTCCCTGAGCCAGTATTTAAGCAGACGATAGTATTATGTTCAAGAGCTGCTTCAAGAAGTTCTACCTGTGGAGGAAGGTTCAGTTTTACAGATGGTGAGCTGATGGAGGACAGTGTCGAAAAATAAAACTAAAATAAATTACAATACTAATCGATTAAAACAAAAGAATAGCAATGACAAGCTCTTAATTTGTTATTCGCTGTTATTAATGCCATAGTCTGTACATTATATACAATAGATCGAGCAGCAAGTCAAACACATCCATTACCTGATATTTCCTAGGTGTATAGATGTTATCATGGATAGCCTCCTGCTGCCATGGCAGACCAAAGAAAGGCCCCATGGGTGAAGTGGCAGGAGTGACGAGCTGTAGGCCTGCCATGCTTCAAAAGAGGTGGAGGTGAGGGGGCTGGGCTCCTCCAGTCGTCCACTTTATCTCATTTCATCATCCTCGTCTTTTCAGAGGTTCACTGGCGGGGGAGATGAGCATACTTTAGGAATGTGCTGTAAACGGCAGATACGACAGGTGACATTCAGAAAGCTGTAAAACCACATCAACAAAGCCAGGGGTGAGAAGGGACACCTCAGGCACACACACGGCAGCCAGCAGCACATCTACCGTTGAGAGCTTCTGGCACAGATACCTGGAACAATGTTGTTGAACCAGTGATGGCTAGGAACGCAGTTGTTTTAACCGGTTTAAGAGCTATGTTCTTTGACCAGAAGACATCTGTTGATTGATGTTGAAAATGACCAGAGAATGTACAGAGCTCAAAAACAGAAGTCGAAAACAGCTGGCTTAGAATGTGAGAGCAGCTTGTTTAGACCATGACAACGGCTTGTTTTGAGCCTCTTTAGATAGAGACTGAGAACAGCTTATTTGGAACTTGTTTAGAATGTGAGGACAGCTGGTTTAGAGCTTATTTAGAACGTGAAAACTGCTTGTTTAGAGCTTGTTTAGAATGTGAGAACAGCTTGTTTGGAATGGGAGAACAGCTTATTTAGAGCTTGTTTAGAATGTGAGAACAGCTTGTTTAGAGCTTGTTTAGAATGTGAAAACAGCTTGTTTAGAGCTTGTTTAGAATGTGAGAACAGCTTGTTTGGAATGGGAGAACAGCTTATTTAGAGCTCGTTTAGAATGTGAGAACAGCTTGTTTAGAAGGTGAGAACAGCTTGTTTAGAACATTGGAATGTGAGAACAGCTTGTTTAGAGCTCGTTTAGAATGTGAGAACAGCTTGTTTAGAATGTGAGAACAGCTTGTTTAGAACTTTGGAATGTGGGAACAGCTTGTTTAGAGTTTAAGAACAGCTTGTTTAGAATGTGAGAACAGCTTGTTTACAAAGTGAGAACAGCTTGTTTAGAGCTTGCTTAGAATGTGAGAACAGCTTGTTTAGAATGTGAGAACACGTCGTTTAGAGCTTGTTTAGACCTTGCTTAGAATGTGAGAACAGCTTGTTTAGATTATGAGAACAGCTTGTTTAGAGCTCATTTAGATTGTGAGAACAGCTTTTTTAGAATGTGAGAACAGCTTCTTTGGAGCTTGCTTATTCATTTCTCAAATTGAATCCTCTATCTGTGTTTTAGACATTATTCCAACTATGTTTTTTAAAAGATGTATTCCCCACTGTTGGTCATTTTATCCTATTGATTAACTGTTCTGACTCCTGTCAATTTTCCTAATGGTTTCAAACATGCAATTATTCGACCATTACTGAAAAAACATAATCTGGATCCCCTATTACTCAGTAATTACAGACCAGTGGCGCAGTGGTTAGCACTGTGGTACGGGAGGTAGAGCAGGGTAGAGCGGGTTGGGGGTTCTATCCTGAACACTGAACCCTAAGTTGCACCTTTCATGGCAGCTCGGTCGCCATCAGTATGTGAATGAGACTTAGCTGTAAAGCACTATATAAGAGAGATCAGTTACCATTTATGTTCATACCTCTCCAATAGAACCTTCTCTGTTTTTAAAGCAAAAGTCTGTTCCTCTGTTGCTCAATTTAATTGTGGTATTAGTCAAGGGTCCATTCTTGGCCCACTGTTGTTTTCAATATACATGCTTCCTCCCAGCCAGATAATTCAGCGTCTCCCACCACTGTTTGATTCCCTGACTAAACATATAAAGGCAAGCTGCAAGAAATCTTGGGAGTAATTTGTGATACAGATCTCGGTTTAGAGGTTCAAGTGAAGAATGTTGTCCAGTCATTCTTCTTTCAGCTCCAGCAAATCTCACAATCAGGTCCGTCATGTCTCCTACTGATTTACGAAAGGTCTGTTCGAGCCCTCAGACTGTGGAACGCTCTGCCTATTGAGATCAGACAGGCTACATCATTGGCGTCTTTTAAATCACTTCTTAAAACTTTCTTTTATAGGAGAGGGTTTCTGAATATTTAATATGTTGTTGGGTTTATCATCCCACTCTTGCCACATTGCTTTTTAACTTTGTTATCCCCAGTGTTGTTTTGATTTGTTTTTGTCTTTATCTTTTTTTATCTTTATTTTTTTTTTCCTGTAAAGCACTGTAATCTTGCTAAACAAATGCCACATAAATTAAGTTTATTATTATTATCATTATTATAAGAGCTTAATAAGCTTTCTTAGAATGTGAGAACATCTCGTTTGGAGATCGAAAATAGCTTGTTTGGAGCTTGAGAGCAGCTTGTGCTAAAAGAGAAGCTGAATAGGCTGGAATAACGCAAAACAGAATGAATGTCTTAGGAAACATACTTACAGGTAACAACTGAAACTTTCTGGATAAGCAGACAACACTTAATCTGGGCTTCATGATAAAATATCTCTTAATCAACTGCTGATGTTCCCCCACATTTAGGTGGAAATAGACCTGAGAGAAACCAGAGAAACAGAGGGCATTGTTATACTAATGCATTTCAGACGTAGAAGCCTATATGATGTACTGTTACACTCAAAAGTAAAACCTCTCACCTCTACACAAATGGAAAGTGACAGGGGATGTGACTGGGTCCTTCAGCTCTGCAAAAACAAAAGCAGAGAGCAAAATGAGAATGGTAAGGTGCTGCTAGGTGCCAGGTGCTGACGGAGGTACATTGTGCAGAGGGAAGAAGGATCCATCACGAGAGTAAGACAAGCTTTTCAACACATTTTTTTCCTTTTTTTTTGACACAGCCTAAAATCACCACCAGACCACATGTGGCCATACTGTGAAGACCGCTAAGCTCCCACACAGCTGTAACCAATCCCAGCAGTCAGCAACACAAGCCTTTATATTAATGGAGGCTGCTCACATTTGCCGTTGATTAAAAACATAACCCTTAACTTAACGCTCATCTATGGAGCAGCGTCAAAGAAGTGGATCAAATCGAACGTGACGATATGTTGGTCTGTGCCAAGAAAGAGGTTTCAAACCAGAACAGAACGGACACGAGGGATTCAAATACTGGCAAGTTGTCAACACTCGCGTAAGGCATTCAAGGAGAGAGGTTCAAGCTCAGTGTGGCTTAAGATAATTGTGGACCACCGCCGGGACCAAGACTACCTGCCTCTTTTGAGCTGCATTTTCTACACTATTACTAGCAGATCATCACAGCAAAGAACACCTTTTCCTGTACTATTACTGCCATTTGAAAATATACCAGCATCAGCATATAGCCAGATAGCCACTTCCCTGAGTACTGTGCTTTGATTCATTCTTCTTCTTCTTCTTCTTCTTCTTCAGTACGTAGAGTGACACTCAACACAAGCTAACGTTACCTAGCAACCTTAGCTTGCAAGCCAAACAGTCAGTAACACAGACACTTCCTTTGAGACATTTAGGGATGATGTCAAGGAGGAAAGGTAAAAGCCAAAAAACCCTCAGCAGTCTTTTCCTCATTGCCATCACCTCCAGTGTTTAAAAAGCTCCACCGAGTCAACAGCGTTAGCCGGAGACTGCATAGTTTAATGCAACGCGTTAGCAATACGACTTTGCTTGCTTTCACTTTGGCCCCGTCATTTTTATTTATTTTTTTTGACTCGAGTCCTCACGAAGGAGAGGACACAATTAAAAGCAATCGGAACGCATCAAGGGCCTCAAAGTGATCAATTTGGATCTCTTGGTTGATCTAGCACAGTAGCCAATCAGGACTTGAATACATTTTGAGTGCAAAAACTTAAGATATTATTTATTTGAATTTCTGTTGTTGTTGTTGTTGAAAACGCAGCATTCCAAGACTGTACATCGTCAGATTCTTTGACGGACCCTGCTATAGTTGTTGACTTTCTTTTTTTTTTTCTTCTTCTTTTTTTTTTTAAAATGTGTGTTGAATAAACCAGACTCCCATCAGCAGATACTCACCACCAGTCCTAACAACTTTTCTGGGGGAAACCCTGGTTAGGGAACACATAGATGACTATTTAAAAAGGTGAAAAACAAAGCATATGACAAGCCAAAGGCTATACACATACAATATGCACATTGTAGTGCATTACAATACTTTGGCCACATGCATGATTTGTGCACAATGACTTTTGCGTGGTGCAAATCGTTCTGCATAGTGTAGTGCAGAAGTAATGAGTGCCGGGGCCCAACAGGCCTCATCAAGGTGAAACTGTGAGTCTTATCGTGATGTCAATTTAAAATGAGTGACACAGGACAGAAGGGCAGAAGCAGAAGCAGAAGCATGACAAGAATCAACATTCATAACCTGACTTGCATAAGAATTCACACAACAAAACTAGTTTGTGTGTTCAGATGTTTGCACACTGTGCTGGATACAGTCTTAAGAGTTACAGAAATGTTAGGTCAACGAAATGGTAAAAAAAAAAAAAAAAAAATATATATATATATATATATATATTATTATTATTCATTTCCAGAGAATAATAGAAGTGTTGGTCTGAAAGGGGCTTAAATTGCCTTAATCCCAATGTCATCTTTAAAATGACTGATTCCCATATGGACATGCCCGGGTCCCGCTGTTTTTGCACAGGGGGCTGCTGGCTGCGTCTCTGGCAGCTATGTGAAGCAAGACACGCACGCCGAACACAATGTCCAGCTCATCAGGCAGAACAATTCATTTTCACTACAATCACATCCAGCAGTTGTCATTAACTCTCTGACCTCGGGCCAGCGTGACATTGATTTCTGTGACTGTCCGCCGAACGCCGCGTTAAACCAGTTACTGACCACTGTTATTTGTACACCGTATTAGCCCCCTCTGTCAAAATGCAAGCAGGAACTCGTACGCCATTAGCTGGACACTTGACCATCGCGTTCAAGCTACTGACGGAGACCACGCTCAGCAACATTAGCTAACTTAGCTAGCTAGCAACTAAGCAGCTCTATTCTCTGCCAAGCATTTGAAGAAAACTGGCCGGGTTAATGCACACGGACATAACATGCGAGCAAGTTGGTTCAATATTTGGAGATGCCTGCTTGAAATTATCTGCACGCTAAAGAGCGACAAAGCCCCCCCCCCCCCAGGTCCCTGGCCTCATTATTGGTGGCAAAGTATGAACCGTGACGTTAGCTTAACTACAGTGACAAACTGCTGGGTGCTAACGTTGCCATATGATAAATTAGCGTATTTACGTTGCATTAGTTCAGCTGATACTGTGTTGTAAAGGAAGACTACTACTATTGAAATACGCAAACAATGTCCAGACAGCCTATTATCCGCTTACATAGCGTTACCGACTGGGCAAAGACTCGCAAAACTGCAATGGAAACCCTCTTGCAGCGTTCAACAGGGTAACTTAACCTAGCATGGCTAGCGAACGTCAAATCAAACGGATCGCGCCTGTCTGGAACCGGTTATTGACCTGGTTATTTTAACGGTCAAAGGCATGCCTATAGCCTATATCTGAGGGTGCTTGCCGGGCCCCGACCGTGTGATTTATGGAGCTAAACTGAAACATGGCTTCACCCCCCAAAAATTTACAGCTTCTAATGCAACACAACGTCTGGACAGTATCTGCAGCCACCATGCACCTTTACCATGTCAGCCAGCCACCTAGCTTGCTAGCTAGCTAACAGCTAGCAAGGCCAACACATGCAAAAGAGTAACGTTATTCCAGAAAGACAAATTCTGTAAGTCGATACATAGCCTTACCGGAAGTATGTTTTTCAATTGATCGTCTTGGCTAAAAATACTTGAGATCATTCGCTGGATGTCCTGACTTCCAGTCACTCTTGCTGTTCCGATTTGGTGGCTACTCGTCCACGATAGGACCACTTCCTTTCACCTGGGCCTCTGCTACGCCAAAACATGAACGTAAACGACGCAAACTGCCGGCCGCACCCTGGCACGCCACTCTACTAAAGCGAACGAGAATCCCCGTCCTTCGTAATGTGCTGGACGTCTGGAGATCCGCACAGTTCCAGTGTCACTGGCCTCATTCGAGGGAAAAACAGAAGAAAACCGATGTCTGACTTCACATGCGAGCTAAATTATTTTAGAGCAGCAAAAACAAAAAAAAAAAAAGTAGTTGCTTTATTTGCTGGTGTTGACATCACGCTCATTCTATTTTGCTTTGTTTAAAAAAAAAAAAAAAAAATTATGAAACATTAAAGGGCATTAACACTTGGATTTAGCTGAATAACGATTACACATTGAAATATAACATACATATAAATTAAATAATTGACTCAACTGTTACAAATATGAAAACTAAATAAAATGCCAAGGCTTTATTCATCCCTAGAGGGGAAATTAGCATCCGGTATAAACACTGTGATACTTGCATCACATAGCTGTTTTCAGTTTGGATATGTATGCTGTATCTGTCCCTATGAAATACACTATAAATGAAATAATTACATTATATGTTTAAGCATTGAGGCCGTAGTTAGTGGCGGTGGGGTACTTGACTGCATTATATTCAGAGGTGTTTATATTCTATCATCCAATGGAATATTAGATTCTAATATTCTATTCCTCTCTGCGTCTCAACATAATGTGGTCCAGTTTAACAGCACCTCTAACTGTGGCCTCATCAAAAATAAACAGTAGGGTTGAATGTACAGATTTCTGACAATATCAAAACAAAAACTGAATGTGAAATGCAGTGTTTGCACCACAGCGCTGAGGCAATCTGTTCCCATGACATGAGAAACAGCTGAAAAGCAAAAAAAAAAAAAAAAAATTAATAAGTGATGCATACATGAACATGAGAATACATGGCACTGAGAAATTGTGAGGGAATTAGTCTTCTCTCTAATGGCATACAAGATGTGGTGACAGCTCTCTCCAGCAGAAATTTTATTAAATTGCAAATTATGCATTATCTGTAAAAAAAGCAAATCAAGCTGACACAGTTAAAGATGTATTCTTATAACTTGTACATAATATACAGAAAAGAAGTTTGATTACAAATAATAAATACAATTGAAAGTATTTGATTAAAGTTGTAAAGCAAAAGTTTTCTAATCATCAAGTTATTAAGAAATTGCTTAGAAAAGTAAAGAGTAGATACAAAATTATTTAGGATTTTTGTTCAGCCTTCCTGAAGTTGTTGTGTTACATGGTGTCCTCTAGATGGCGGCATTTACCACATATAGGCATAGGAGAGTTGCCGTTCAGTTCGAAGACCTACAAAGTGCATCTGGGTATCATTGGCAGATCCTTTAGATGTCTGTATAGTTGTCTTACAACTTTATAAGCAACCAATAAGCAATCAATCCACCTCTCCTTCCCTACAAAAGGCCTGCAGAAAAAAAGGGCACGCTCAGTACTCTAATATCCATTTAACACTACCTGGAACTGGTTCTGAGGCAGACTTCACATAAAAAAAAGAGACCTTTTCTGAATGAATTCATTTGTATTAGATGCATTTCTGTGACACACAGAACAAGACACAAATCTGGAAAATAACGATTTGCTCTATCTTTGTTTATCAAAGCAAATATGAGGACAAAAACAGGAAAAAGAAACGTCGACCCTATTCTATTCTGTGGATCAAATTGCTGCGACCATCTGAAAGCAATAGTGGCCTAATATAATGCAACTTTCTACACAGTTAATTTCAGTTCTTTTATACATTTGCTTGGCTGCATATCACTGAACGTGATCTCTTAATGTTGCTATCTAATTTTAAAGTTGCAGAACTCCAAGGCAAGCTGAAAATGACACACGTCTGACATATTGTCGACGTTAGCATTCATTTGGGGTCGTGTTTGTGGCCACCTGACGAATGTAAGTCCAGCAGTCACTCTCTCTCAACTCTGGTTTGGTCTCGACCAACTACTGAACCAAAACAGTACATTTTCTTTTGGGTCCTAAAACCAAAAACCAGCAACTGAAAGAGGCAAAAAAAAAAACTGAGGGCAACTGCAGCGTTGGGCGATAAGTCTCATCGCTACGAGCCACCTCTGCAGCTTTAAATTGAAAAGCAACCTGAATAACATGGTGAAAACTTAAAAACCATATCTCCTTCATGTTAAGCCTTGCATGTTAATAACTTTAAACTATTCACAGACATCTAAAGGATCTGCCCAGATAGTAGTAGTGGGAAAACAAAACACACACACACAACAAGAGACAAAGGGTTTAAAACATGTCATTTATTGCACTTGGCTGATGCTGTTGAAACAATTAGAACAATTGAGGTTACAATACAAAAGCTAATAGGCTTTTACTAGGTCAGTCCTTTCAGTGTTTTGGTGGTGGGGGTGGTGGTGGTGGTGGTATTGGGGCGTGGGTGGCCGGTATGGTCCTGTGGACATGGTCACTGGAGACACAAACACACACACACACACACAGTCACACAGTTCACTGTATCCTTGTAAAAAACCTTAAACTGCCCTGTACCTCTTTCCTTAACTCCTATCCCAGACTCTGAAGGACCACCCTCAGTACTTTGGGACTCTGGCCAGCTGGTGGCCTTACCCAGTGTATCTTGGGGATAATTGGGACTAAAAATCATCTGTGCATGAAAAACCATTTTAACATTGCTAATTAGCAGCGTGTCGAGTCGTTGTGGGTGGCACTTTGGCAATCGAAAGGTAAATCTGGCACAAACCAATAGTTTCCCGGTCCCTTAAACAACCCTGGAAAGTTAAGTCATGTATGGAGCATTAACTCACTTTTAACTCATATTTAGGATCCCGCTAAATACCTAAAATGACTTAACACTCGTCATAACACTAAAAAACACAAGGATTAATTGCCTACCTTTATATACTGGAGTAAGATGACTGATGAACCAAAAGCACCCATTTGCCTTGACTCAAATCTGAACTCAGTTCCATAACAAAGTCATTTTACAAATCTAATATCAGCTCTTAGCCTAACCTAAATGTAACCCTTATTCTAACCTTAATTGCAAGGAGGTTCCACATGAAGACCTCATTCTTGTCTAAATCCTCGGGCCATGGGTCGTCAGTATGACATATAATTATGTTTTGATCTCGGCGTTGATAAGGTTTCACAGAGGAAAATATGTTACAGATCCAAGTGATATGAATTTTTTAACATAACCAAGTAGCTGAAATACGGATATTCTGAGATTCTAATTCAGACATTAGCAGGTAACGACTGCAAACACAGATACAAACAATGAAAAAAACATGACTGTATATACTAAATGAAACTGTTGGCAGCACAATGTTTAGTGCGAATGGGGCTGACGGTGTGCCTGAACCTATTACAGTGTAATTATACTTTTGACTCTTAAAAACCTGACAGATTCAAAACCCTGCAGAGACTCCTTCAAAGTAAATGGAAAAAAGAATGAATTTTTGTTGTCATCATTTCATTATAGTGACTAAATGTACTTTACTGAGTCATTTATACAAACGGGAGCCATTAAGGGGAAGAGCAGGGTACTTATTATATCTATTTTTTTCTTACCACAATGATAGGTAATCATCACATCCCATCTGATCATCATGTGGAGAAAGTTTGTGTAACAAGATCAAAAAATAATTATATGACGATAACGCTTGCGAACCTACTGACTTTCTCTACAACCCTAATCCTAGAACTAAACTAGCCCTTGGTGGAAGTGAGGAACGGCTCTGTAAAACTGAGCTCTGTTCCATTTCCATATTAAGCAGTGATTCTCTGATCCTCTGACTCTGAGTATATAGCATATTCTAATAATGCAGACATGCGGACTCAACCCACTGGACTTTTTTGCAAGCCTGCCTCCTAAAAATGATGTTCATATTTGCGACGGAGACGAGCTGTTCACGGAAGCATCCGGAAAAAAATTTGCAAGATGTTCACGCTGAAAGTATTCACAAAGAGTTGACTTGTGTATTTCATTCATTTTCGTATCACATCCAGCGGTGGACAGTAACACTAAGTACTGTAGTATTTTGAGGTACTTATACTCTTGAGTATTTCCCTTTTATGGCGCTTTACACTTCTGCTCCACTACATTTATCTGACAACTTTGGTTACTAGTTACTTTTCAGAGATTTAACATTGGAAAAAAAAAAAATATGATAAGCTTTTGTTAAAAAAAAAACCCCAAAAAACTAAACAATTTGTTCTCAATACTTGGCCTGTGACAAAAATAAAAGTGTAGTCGGGGCTCCTCGACAAATTACCCCTGTAACGTCTCTATAACGTCTCTATAACGTAATGGTTTAGTTCAAATAACTTTCCGAGGCCCAAAAAAGTAAAAATGATCCAATACATTCAGATCGGTATATCAGAAGCTCTTTTCTTTCTTTCCCCTTTGGAGGGGGGCCGGAGTTGGGAACCACTGGGCTAAACTGGCTAACTTCACATAAAGTGGTTAAAGTGGATATGAAACTTTTAACTTTACTTAAGTAAGGATTTTGAGCGATGGAGTGCTTTTACATTGTTGTATTGGTACTTTTACCTAAATAAACCGTGTGACGGTCAGTTTGTGGTGATGACCAACTGGCACTTTGTTTTGAAAAGTGCTCCTGGAAAGAGCTTGAAATGGGGCCTGGAAGTCGGATTGCCCTGTCAGACTTTTCCAAGGTCAAGAATGACGTGTCCTGCTTCATGTATGAATCTTTAGAGAAACGTTTTTTTGTTCTCTCTTTTCGAAGCGGTATTCCAAGGTTTGATTCCTGTTAGTACAAAACGGCAACGTGCATTGACCTCTTGTAAACGACGCTGCACTATGACAGCGTTAGCACATAGTTTCCGAACCCGTTTGCATTTAGTAAATAATATGGAATTGGGACAGAGCTCTTGGTTCTCACAAGGATAAAAGTACAAAAAACAAATCCACACACACACACACACACACACACACACACACACACACACACACACACTGGATATGGTGCACTGTGCTATAGGGATGACCCAGTTTGTATCGAACTGGAATGAATGGCTTTTCTTTTTCTTTTCTTTTTTGCTTCCCACTCGGTCGGTATCTATATTCAGAGTAAACAGAGACCTTCGCTCACTGGTCAGCCGGTGCGGTAAGAATGATCGAATGAAAGGATGTTCGTGTTGTCGTAGTGCTTCATTACAGACATTGTTCAAAAAAAAAAAAAAAAAAAAAAAAAAACATATAGAAAGGTGCTCCATTGTAAAGCATTCTCTTTTTCATCGACAGCCTTGGACAAGCTCGGGCGTAGCTTAATCACATAAAACATTTCTTTCGTCATAAAACTTTTTAGAAACCCATTCATACAGCATGTGAGCCATAAAATATTACAAATACATATTCTGCCTATAACTATTTTACAATATAGAGCTGGGCGACGCTTTAGTACGGGACTTATACCAGACGTTCTATGTGTTAAAAAACCAACATTTCATTATTGGGCTTGTGGTGAGTTGTGCACTTTCTGTATTAGCACTTCCAACACTATCTTTGGCAGTTTTCTTCAAAAAGTGTGGCAGATCCCAAAAAAACACCCCTTCATTCAGACTGATCAGTAAGCCCAGTTTCTACTAACAGCCCGAAGCGGTTCATCTGGGTTAAATGGCTATTCAGATAGGCAACTGTGCATCCATACATCCATAGTATATATATCTCTATCTACAAATCAGAGCGCGCTGTACAGTCACGTGGAAGGTCAGCTCTGTCGGCTTTGCACAGCAATAAACTTCCAGAGTGTCTTTAAAACACGGGCAGGTCTGCCGCTGACGTTGGAGATTTCCAGGATGAAATTGTAATATTTTGAGAAGACAAGGAAAAGGTAAGAGATAAAGCTGTAATTTAGCAAGAAAAAGTCATAATATTGTGAGAATGCGTCTGAATTACCGATTCATTCTTCTTAAATCTTTTATAACAAAATAGTGTATTCTCAAAATATTACGACTTTTCCTTATAAAATTACAATGTTATCTTGTAAGATGTTTTCTCAGAATTACAGCTTTAATTTTTGTTAACATTATGACTTTATCTTGTGAAATTTGCGAAATTCTATTTTCATAACATTATGACTTTTTTCCTCAAAACTATGATTTTTTTTCCTTCTAAGCATTGTGACCTTTTCTCAAAATATTGCAACGTTTCTCTCGAGATCTCAGACTTCATTCCCCCCCCCCCCAGCAATGGCCCTAATACATTTTCGTACAGATGACTTCAAGCCACATCGAAAGCTAAAAAGCTAAAAAAGAAAAAAAAAAAAAGCTCTAGTAGTTTAAAATACACATCTTTTAAATGCCTTCACTTGGTCTGGAGTCCAGTCAGTGTCATGAAAGGAAAGAGGAGTGGCAGTTGAGCTGTATGTGTGTGTGTGTGTGTATATATATTAGCTTTAGTGATGATGCATTAAAGTGTATATATTTGACAAAATTATGTTTTCTTCTTCTTCCTCTTGGAACTATGTATATGTGTGTATATATATATATATATATATATGTGTGTGTAAGTGTGTGTTTGTGTGTATGTGTGTTCAGCGGTTGAGGTTCAGCAGCAGGCTGGGCAGTGTCTTCAGGTCCATCTGTGGCAGCAGCCAGAAACAGTAGAGGAGCAGCCACAGCAGCAGCAGCAGATATAGCTCCCAGCTCTCACTCCACCTACACACACACACACACAAACTTTAAGTATGAATCGATTCTCACATTTGTTACAATTAAATATTCACGATACATTTATTTTAGGGTTTTCTCATGTGCTGTGTCCCAGTTTAGGGGCCAGGTCCTCTGGCAGTCTGTCGAGTTGATATGACTTAGTTAGTGCTGAAATTCAAATTCTAGAAACGACACTCAGGAATACCCTCTGCTGTCCACATAGTGGGTTGCAGGGATCATAGATTTTTGTAGGATTGTTCCATGGGATTTTGGATCATTGCAGAAAATAAACTCTGTGGCAAAACAAAAGTTTATGATACCCACACGTTTTTTTTCAGCAAGATGATCGTCACTAATGAACACCACTTTTATGATGTTTGAAACGTCAATGGAATCGCCAGAAGTAAAAAGCTAACGTTAGGCTATAAAGGAACTACACCACGGTCGCGTCACTTCAACGTCACCACCGCTAAGCTTCACTTTTAAGAGAATATAAATAGATATAGATATATAGACAGATAGATATAGAGTATAAACACAACGAGGCTGTAAAGGCGGACTAGTGAGTAGATGACTTTCCATGTTCGGCATGAAGGCGTTTAATGTCCGCGACAACCTCTGTAGCCTCATTTAGCCGCTCGTTAGCAACCGCCTTTTTCACAAGTGGGGGGTGTCTACAGACGTATTTTATGTCGTAGAACAAGACAAAAATCTCTTCAGCTTGTGTGTAACCGCAGACCTTATTTCAGGCATCTAACCAAAAACCCATTCAAAAAAATTCACATTCACAAGCTACAAGATCTGCAACATAAAGATAGAATTTCCTTTTTGTTTTCAGTTATTTCCTTATATATAGTTCGGCAGCCCCCGGTGGTGGTTTGGCAGGTGCTATACCAAGAGCACAGCATCGCCTGACCTCATCTCAGGAACCTTCTTAATGAACCGCGGAAGAGGCCACGAGATACGGTTTTTAACCGCTGCGCGTTTTTGGCTGTTTTGTTTGTTGAAATTCGTTTATCACCCTACTTTTTGGATTCTTTGTAAAGGCCTGTTTGTTCTGGTGAATGTTTCTTTGAAATTTTTCCCCGATTTTGTTGTGTTTTGACGCGACAGTCAGCCTTACTCAACAACTCATAGTACGCCAGACCACCCGAACCACCGTGGATCGTTGAAAAACTGCGAGTGACCGAACGACCAAAGGCGGCGCGTTGATAACACGTCGAGCGTTTCGTCGTTGCTATTTTTATTTTAGCTTATGACGCCGCAGTAGACATACTTGCCAGATGCTTGCTTTCAAGTGATCGTCAGTCACTGCTAAGACTAGACTGGTTGAGCTGTCAATTTCCAAAACCACTAGTCTAGGTGCTGTGGGCCGTTATCGTGGATATAACATTGATTGTGGCCACCTTCACCTGATTTACAGTATGTAAAACACCAACGTCAGTATATATTCAAATACACTCATTCAGTTGTGGCGTCATGGTGATCCTCTATGCATGACATTCAGTCGTATTTACTAGTATTTGCCAACATACTATCACCTTTCCTTCACTGCGGTGGGCTAAAGATCGTTTGTACCTCTACCGTTGATCCTGAAACAAACGTCCTGCGTGTATTTCATAACAAATGTGTCTTAATACGAAGGCAGTTTCGGGCCTTTGTTGTGAATCCACCACGGGAAGCAGTAACAACGCTAGTGAGCTTAGCCAATGAACGCTTCTTCAGCACTTCCCGTCAGAAAAAAACCCCCCTGACCCGCATGGATGAAGTGGATCGTGATCACGTCGGAAAACAACAACAGGGACCGACTACAGTGAACTTTCCTGAAGTAAAACAACCTCTGCCGGCACTGTGAAGTGAAGGTTCGATGTAAGTTCGGAGTGTTTTACAGTTTGGGCAAACTTAAAGCTTGAAACATAATGTAATCTAACCCTAACCCTTACCAATCAGAGTCACCCTTGTCAGCCTTTCTGGTGGCTGCAGTCACGGCTGTCCGGTTGTCCTGTTGAGTGGGAATAAGAAACACAAGGCAAACACTGTCAGCATACAGTACCAGAGAGAACGTTCATCCGAGGATAGTAATAATGTCCATAGGGAAGGAAATGGAGTGTCAAACCAACCACGGGCTCGGTGAAGCAAGCCCCCTTTCTGTGACGGAGAACTGGAGGGATCTGGCTTTCATCTTGCCTGCTGGAACTTTTAGTGTCTCTCCTGAAAAAGACGAGACTCATTAGTTTGGGTCTCAACATGAGAGAGCAGGTCCAGAAATACAGCGGCGAAAGCCATTCTGAATACTTTCAGATCTACGAAACTAAGACTAAAAAGCTACTTTGGCCAAACAAACCCCCTTTACTGCAACTCGTAACTCCAGGTTTAAAGAAAAACTACGCAGGAAGAAGGACCTCCTGCGTAAAGTTCAATATTTACAGCTACTTTAATCTGTTGTTTTGGCCTCCACATGAATTTCTTATATTGATCAGAGCAGCTTTAAGATTTCATTCCTGGTCGAGATGGCAACACCTGTGGTTACTGGTGGTATCGGCAAGTGTGTGCCGATAATACAGGTCCTGGGGCGTTGTTTGAAATGACACGCGTAGCAACCCCCATGGCAACCTCGCCCGTATATTTCGGTGATGTGAAATTCTACAGTCATATTTGTTTGGTGTTTGGGATGTGCCAATTGAATCTCTATGGGACCACAATTTGTGCGTTGTCTACCTGCTTTAAAAGTAAATGAAGCCTAAATGAAGAGAAATCAAAAGAACGAGCGGAGCAAATTATAAGCAGGGAGAAAATTCAAAGCAACATTGAGGGTTTTGAAACATGCTTACTGGGCTTCTTCGCAGTAAGGACACAGTTTTTTTTATTTTTTATTATCTTGTTAAATATATTTTCATTTTGAGAGTTTGCATCGTCTCACCCTCGTTCTCACAAATGTAAGAAATACAATTGCGTGCTGTGAAGCCATCAAGTGTTGTCGGCCACATTCATGCCTGCGCCCTCACGCATTCACAATTGTCTCTGTAGGTACAAAATTTGACTCCATAGAAAAAGATTTTTGCCAGTAACAATCAAAACTGCTATGTACAGAGGCGATTACAGAATGCAAAGACATTGCAGCAACAGCTCAGCATGAATGGTATCAAAAATGGGGTCTGATATATGAAAGTCTGAAGGATTATGACTTTAATTCCACAGCTGAACATGAACAGAATCCAACTCTCTTGTATTAATTGCCTGCAACCCTCATCCCCTCTCCCTCTGCCAACCCTCATTAGGCCTGTCTTCATTCCTACCACCAGCCTACATAGACGACTCTGTTCGGTACATTTAAGGAAATATCTGAGCAAACTGAGAGAGGCCAGGTCAGAGCAGCCCCCCCCCCCCCCCTCCCCCAGGGTCCAGTATGTTTCTCAGTGTACCAGGGAGCTGACTAAGAATAGCAAGCCTACCTCACAGGCTCCATGTTTTTCTCCCTGGCAGAGCCTGAGCTCTGTTGCTCAGCCTCGCTGAGACCACCGCCCCAGAGGCCTTCCATCTTCTCCCCGGGCAACAAACAGTGTTCCTGGGATTCAGATGCTTCGTCAGTCTCCTGGTTGGTCTCAGTGATCACCTAATAAGAGTGAGACACAAAAAGGGAGATCTCTTTTAGCACCTTAGTAATGTGCAGGAGGGAAAGACTGAGTCAAAGCCCAGGGGAATCCTTGCATGTTTTTGTCCCACAGTCGGGGTTCTGCAAGTATGGTGATGGTGAGTGGGTCAGTCACTTAGGTCCAAAGCAAGACATTATACTACCACTACTGTTTGCAGCATACTGAGGACTTGTTTTAGGTAAAATAAGCAGAAACATATTATATTCTTATATATTATATTATATATATAACCAAATATTATTGTTTATGATCTCTACTTTTAAACTCTATTTTATTGCAACAAAAACGCAATTTAAGAACATTTTTACAATTCCAAATTGTCCAAATTAATAATATGACATTTTTAATGACTGTGAATATTTATTTTCTGAGAATGATGGGATTTAAATCCAGTAAAAACACACACACACACACACACACACACACAAAAACATTAGACTCAAATGTCTCAAACAGGAGTTCAGATAATTGTCCCATGAATTATCATATCTTGCCAGTGCTCATAACTGTGTCAGTTTTCAGGCAGTGTTCACTGTTGGTTTAGCTGGGAATATCCAGCTCATCCAATAAATGATTCACAATAACAGTGAGCATTCGCACGAGTACATAACAGTGACTGGCCTCAAGCTTTCAAAAAGCATCAGCGACACAGAATGCCGTGACTGTGGATGACGAATGTCAGCAGGTCATCTGGTCGTCAGGTGAGATATTGTGGAAGTGTGAAATGTCACGTTGCATCATGTTCACACATGAACACACAGGCAGACCGAAGGCAGTGTTTTCTAAGATGCCACTTGTTTTACGCTGGAAGACGAAAATACAGCAGAGCTACCCAGAAGACTATTGTGTTGATTTCATTTTATCATTCAGCAGCAATAACGTGCTGACGTTAACAGGTATAGTTTACCGCGCTCATATTCTAAGTTTAAGCGTGTTTGCATGCAAAGATTTGACCATTAGCAGGTACAGGCGAGTATGGAGACCCCAGTCTCCGCTTTGTAGCTGAGACTGATGGGAATGTCATCAGTTTCGCACATATTTGGTCATAGTCCAAAGTGCTGACAAATTTCCGTTTTGACCAGATGATGGTGCTACATGAAAATACAGGGGATTACTTATTATATCATTAAATACCTGTACCAAATTTCATGGAAATTAATCCAAAAGTTCTTGAGATATTCCCTCAAAACCAAAAATGTCGACTTCATGGTGGTGCTAGAAAAAAAAAAGTCATCGGGATTTATCCTCTGAGGACCATTAATATATATACAAATTGTCATGACAATCCATCTGACACTGTATAGATATTCCAAACTGGACCAGAGTGGTTGACCATCTGACTGATCAACCAACACTGCCAGGCCTACAGCCATGGCCAATAAAAACTCATCCAGAAACGGTCAAAACAATATAGAAACTAAACTGAAATACTTTAAATCCGTTTAAAAGTGCAAGCTCATTTGAAACTGAAATGGTCTGCTCGTACTGAGGCACTGCTGAATAAACTGACGTTTACCTTGTCATTTTCTTGTATCGAATCCGCTCCATTCCTGAGGTCTTCACCCAGCAGGTTGAGCGGTTGGTCATCTGGCGCAGCCGCTGAAGCTGGCGCTGGCTGGAGAGCAGATACACTCAAAACAGAAGGCCAACTCTGCATTTCAGTGTCAAGTGGCTCTGTAAACATGGGCTCCTCTTTGTCGGGGTAGAACAGATCCATGGGTTCGATAGGGTCACCAACTAGATCATCTGCGGGAGAATTCTGATCAAAGTCTATGTCTCGGGACACGCTTCCTGGTTCACGACATGAAACCTCTGTCACACAACTCGGTTTCAAGTTGACTGGGTCCAAAGTGTCACCCAGTTTGTCCTGGTGTCCATCAGGTTGATCATTTGAATGTATTTCCTGCTCAGTATTCACAGGTGGAGACTTAGCATCTGTAGAAGACGTCTTAGCAATCAAGTCCTTCTCAGCGTTCCCTGTCTGAGAGGCGCAGTGAGGAGACTCCCGCTCCTGTTTGGTTTCACTTATTTCCAAGTTATCTGTTGTGACTGGCCCACATATGTGTGCATGTGATGATGTGATGATGTGATGTTCATCTGCATCATCCAAATGCCCACTTTCTATGTCCCTTATTTGTTCTAAAGCTGTTGGTGTAACATTTTCTGATACCAGGCAGGAAGGAATCTCAATAGGGTTTTTGCCATCATTGTCATTGGAGTCACGACTCAATTCATCTGGATTTTGAGGGCTGTTGACGTCTGTGTCAGTTCCCTTACTACCAATCGCCTCTACCTGATGTACCTCATCATCTCCAGCATGATCTTGTCTTTCTGGGTCACATGTTCCCTCTTTGTTCTGCTCTTCTGGCTCACTGGAAATAGAGATCAGAGGAATATTTATGCCCGTACTTGGGTCCAGACTTGTTTTTGAAGCTCTGTCTTGGTTGGTTGGATGTGTGTTTGCTAAAGCACCACAAGTCTCTGAGCTAAAGCTTTCTTGAGGATCTAGGTAGTCTTGTAGAATTCCTTCACTTGTTTTGTCTTGTGTTTCTACAACCCCTTCGTCACTTTCCTTTAAAATCCCTGACTCCTCTCTTGACTCCCCTCTTTTCCCCTCTGAAGGAGAATCTGTTTTCTGACATTCAGTTTCCACTTCAACCTCCTCAGAGTTATGTCTCTCATTCTGACTTATTTGTCCTTCACGGTCCTGTGCTTCCCCGACAAAGTCCACTGCTTTCTTTAAACATTTTGGTTCTCCGTAAGTACTCTCTTCAACACTGGTTTGCTTCATGAGTTCTTCAAAATGGTCAGGGGGTGGTAGTTCAGTGTTGGAGCAGAGTTGGGACTGGTTAGTTTGCTCAGCGTCAAGGAGATCTTCAACACCAGAGTTGGCCAGTACTTCTGCATCACACGGCTCAAAAGAAGGTTCTTGCTCTCTGGGTACTTCGCCTTTTTGAAGTAGACTTGTATCCATCTGTTTAGAGTCTACTTCTTTTGTAACATCAGCTTTACTATGATCAGGTACCTGTTCTAGTGGAATGTCCTGGTTGTGGTTCTCTTTCTCTGCCTCTTTCTCTTTCACTACATCTGCTTCCCTTTTCTCAGAATGCCCTTGGATTCTCTCCTGGGTGCTCTCCAATGAGCTCAGCGAGTAAATCCCTTCATCGATAAATGACTCGGTAATCAACTGCTCATCAGGCGCTCTATCCTCAATGGATGGCACAAATCCTTCATCAAGAGTAGTGACCTCCACTGGGGTGGCACGGTACACATCCCAGGCTGTTCCACTGTCACACAAAGAACTGTCACTTTGGCTTTCACAAAACTTCCCTGGCATCACCCCAAACTCGCTCTCCAGCCAGGAGTCCGGTGAGCTTATTGCTGAATCACCAATTACCGACTCAGTGTTTACAGACTCCTGTGCTGATGACCCAATGGGCGAGTGAGTGTAAGACAGTTGTGGGGAGTTGGAGGTTGAGTTGGTTAAGACCTCACTGGTAGGTTCCTTGGGCTCTTCAACCACACTGCTGGAGATGTCTTCCATATGGGGGGAATCTGCTAAGAAGTCTTCACTGGACCACGAGCGAGTTGCAGCAGGCCTGAAGGGGGGTGACATGGCGCTCCTGTCCTCTGACACAGAGGAAATTAAGATTTTGGGTGGGGGTTGGGCACAGTCCCTCTGGAACATGTAAGACCTCTCCCTCACTCTGCTTCGATGAGCACCATTCCTCATGTGTTCGAAGTTACTTTCACGGAAGTTGAGTCGGCACATAGAAACACTTCGTTCAATCAGCTGGCAGGCTTCCTCCGGCTGAGAAAGAAACAAAGTTGGCAGAAATCACATTCAGAAATTAGCTGGGGTTTTTTTGTCAAATTTCTGATATAACATCATCCATGCACTGTAGAAGAAGGGATTCTTACCTCCTCTATCCCAGGGAAGTGCTCTAGGAACTGTGACACATACGTTATGATGGATTGCTCATCTGGTCTGTTGATAGTTACATCTGGGCAGATAAAGAACAATCACCACGACAGCATTTTACATAAACACTACCATGGAAATTAGGCTACCTCCTAACAGCTACGACTTGCACTCTATTATGTCTGTCGCCCATACCAACCGCTAACAGTATGAAGATCCAGTACATACGACCTGTGAGCAAACAGGAATTGAATGAAAGTCGCAACCTAACGTCTAGTCATTTTCTTAATGACTGCCTATTTTATATGTCAACCCAAATAAATTATGAAATTAAAATCATGGTGCAATCTACGCAGCTGCTGGTGAGGGGCTTCACCGCCTCTTGCGTACCAAACGCCAAATATTGGACAAGCACTGCAGCTCGAATGGCCTTGTCATGGATCAATGAAGCCATCAATGTTACGGTGTTAAGTGGGGCAGCATTGCTCATGCATGGCAAGCAAATACCACTAAGCTCATTTCAACAGATTTTTTCATTTTTAATGTTTAAGAGGGGAAAAAACATAATATAGCCATAAAATTCCAGTGGAAAATAGTGACTGGGAGACTTTTTTGCTATGACAATGGCAATGGCAATTATATATATATTTTTTTGCTATGAATACAAACCACAGCATATTCTGGCAAGTTAGTTAGAAGCTACCTGGACTGCAAGTTGCATCTCAAAGAAACACTGTGCAGCAATATGCAGGAAGCTATGACACTTAGCTAGCATTGGGTGTTTTAGCAGACTTGATTACTACCTCATCCTGGTTTTACATAGAAGCACAAGAAGGGAATCACTATAAGGCTGTTTCCATGCATTGAGACTACCAATCTTGGGCTGCTTACTCTGCTACCTAGTTTTCGTGGCACACACGCAAATGGGCTGTATAACTGGGCTGGAATGGCCTGGTTAAGCTAATTATTTTACTCTAATTTGTGTTATCTGTGCCCAACTAGTGCCCATAAAACCGAGGGCAGGACCAATGCTGGTCAAACAAAAGCGCTATGTATTAAGGAAGTGGATCATATTGATGGTGGAATGTTGTTTTCTTTAGTGATTTTTTTTGTTGTTGCTGTGGTGGAAATACTGGTCTTGTTACCTTCAGGCTCCAGTAGGCGTGGGATACCCAGGCTGTAGTGGGCTATCCTGAAGGCATCCTCCAGATTCTCCCTGGCGGTCCTAAGCAGTGCCTTCCTCATGTCCACCAGGCTGGGGTCAATGGACTTAATGACCGCCAGGAAGGCCAGACCACTCGTCCAGCTCTTCCCAAAGTCGTGCGCTGCCACACCATACCTATGACAGGACATATGGTCAGGGTCAGTCCAGAACCACCATCAAACAAAAAGTTTTACACCAATGGAGCCAGTAAATTATTGCTTGTCCCTTCTTACTGTTCTGGTGAGGCAGCGCATGCTCAGACTTCTAAGATTTCATGAATCAATCTTTATTGAAAATGGCAGACCACACTCACTTGCGTGTCCGCTTCTGTACCCACTGCAGCAGTTTCTTGATGGCCTTGCTGTGCTCTCGCATGGCCATGGACGCCGACTGTCTCTCGTCTGATGGCGTGCTGCAGTAGGACGTGTCAGAGTCTGAGCTAGTGGGGATGGACGACAGACTGGAGGAGGAGGGGAACTGGCTCCTGATGTTCCCTGTAAGCTCCTTAATCTGGAAGGAGACAGAGAGTTGGATTATATTCCCCTTGATTATATTCGACTGTTTTACCAGTCAGTTCAGTTGTTGGGTATCAAATTCATCTCTCCAGCAGACTTACCCAAGTGTTTTATGCTGACACACGAACATACAATTTGCTGAATATTAATAATTAGAAGTTATCAGCAACCCAAGAACTGCTTAGTGGGTTACTTTCAACAGAGTGTAAGACCGACTGGACAGAAACTATCCCAGGTATAAGGCAGAATCTGTTCTGGCTAAAAAATCTGTGAAAAGACAACAAACAGGTCAGTAATGCTCTTAAAACACTCAGCGGATCTGTCCAGTGCGGAATATGTTGTTAGACCTCAGAGAACAAAAATATTACACTTAAAGATCAGTTTACTCATCATGGTCAGTCCCACTCAGCATGTGAAAACCGTTGTGTAATGTATTCTGAGGCTCCAGAGGAGCTTTTCTAAAGTCAGAGAAAATAGCCCTTGATGGTGCCAAGACTTAAAGACTACAAATTTAGAATTCAAAAGCCTGCATAATAAACTTGGGATGTGTATTGCAAGCCAGCTGGCCAAAATTATGTTATTTTTCATGTGTGCTATCACGCAATGTCTTACACACCAAGTGAATGATGTGTGAGATCCCTTCTGAGCATGATGTCGGGAGGGCCTTCAAACGTTCACCAAGAAAGCAGCAAGACCAGACGGTATCAGTGGGCGGTTCCTCAGACTATGTGCTGACCAACTAGTTCCGGTGTTCTGTCCCCAACCCTAATGATATTCAACCTCTCCCTGGCTCAGTCCGTCATACCCAGAAGTCCACCAAGAAAACCAGACCAGTCCTGTCCGAATGACAGGCTGGACAGGGATTACATCTGCTCCTCACTACCTAGCACACTGGACCCACTATAGTTTGCCTACCATCCAAACAGATCAACGGAAGACACCATGGCACACATCCTCCACACCACCCTGTCTCACCTGGACAAGAAACGAGGCTATGTGAGATTGCTGTTCATTGACTACAGTTCAGCATTTAACACCATAGTTCCTTCCAGATTCGACACAAAACTCAAGGGATTAAACACCTCACTCTGCATCTCAAACACTTGAGATTCCAGGTATACCCTCAAATACTGAGGAATTTCTACTCCCCAGGCCACTAGGACCCTAAATGAAGTCCAGCCGGGCCGGCTAGTGTGTTAGCTTGCCAGCTACAGTAATTCACCAAGCTTTCGACATGGAGGAGCGAATGTCACTTTGTGGCGTGCCCGCCTCTTTAGTAGGCTTTTTTGGATACTGGCGTGGAACAGAATATACACGCAGGTGCCATGGAAAATGCATAAAAAAGAAAGAAAGATGAAATAAAAATGAAAGCAAGTAAGTTAACAGTTAATAGTAAACAAACAATTTTGTCAAACTACTCTTTCCAAGGTCAAGAATGAACTTTCTTGGTCAAAGTACGATATCATTAGCAACTCCGCATTTATCAGTGAACATGTTCTCATTCTTTGGTATTAATGGGCAAAACCAACGATCACTTTTGAAGCTGAGAGAGTCAGTGGCCGAACTCGGGAAACAGCTGAATTGTCGGGGTTAACTGAAGCTTACAGTAGCTATTACTGGTGAAGTTAATCATCAGTTCCTCTGAGCAGTTTCAGGAGCAAACCTCTGTCAAAGGCCATCAAAGAAGCTCAGTGTGTTTTGCTCATTATTACCATTCATCCCAGCTCAGACCTGGCAGTGAATGAGAGGGGCAGTCTGCGTGAACTGCAGAGATAATTGTTTCTTAATGGTGTCTGTCCAAAGCATTGAACCGCAGGGTGGATTACATAAACTACCCGGCGAGCTGCACTTTGATGGGCTTTTGTGAATGGAAAGTCCACAGGCTGTGAAGTAGATACTTTATACTTACGCTTGACCTCATTTTGAGTGAAAAGAGAAGCCAAGGAAGGGAGGGGAGACGGGAATTCAAAGTGCAGATGAGAGTGGATGAAGAGGTATTAAATGAGAGGGTGGATAAAACGAAATTGGCAGAGAAGATGAGATTACCTGGAAGAAAAGGATGATGTTCCAGATGAGTCCCAGGATGATGGAGGAGTTTCCATCGGCAACATCAGCTGCATCAATACTGACCAGCTTTACCTGAGGACACACGTATGTATGCGTTAACACAGGGCTAGGTGATCATGATAAAAAGGTTTAATTTCAGTCGACATCGATAATTATTAATAATTCTTGTTTGTTTCAATAGAGACCAGGAGAAAAAAGATTGAACGGTATATATATCGCCCAGGCCTATGTTAACAGTTCAGCCAATCAACAAGTAGTAGGTAGCTTCATGCTACCTGTTGTGGTACTCACGTTTCTCTCCTCCAGGAAAGACAGGACCTTGGCGATGTTGTTGAGTCTGAAAATACGATGGGAGGACTTCTTGAAACCATGAAGCTGGAAGATCATTTAGAACGAGAAATGTATTAGTGAATTGTATAAAAAAAACTGCTAACTCCTCTCACTACCAGTACTGTCAAAGTGATTACCATACATAACACTGTCTGGCACTAAAAACAAAGCGTGAGAGTCTGACCAGCTTGCAGCCGGAGAGCTCCTCCAGCAGGGCCATGAGGATGTGTCCATCCTGTATGTCCCGGAAAAGGTCATTGACCTTAATGGGCGGATCACACTGGAGATGGAAGGAAAGAAAGAGTGGAGGTGAAGAGAGAGAGAGAGAGAGAGAGAGAGAGAGAGAGAGGTGAGAATTAGTCAATCAATCGATTAGTAGATCAACAAAAAATGGTCTTTTTTTTTCTATTTTAATGATTGAACATTGTTTTTTTTTTACCATTTTTTTTAATAAAAAGATGCACTCAAGATGGACTATAATCCGACTGCATTCTACCCAGATGTTGGAAAAGTGCAAATGCATTCAACTCTTAACGATGCATACATAGCTAGTTGTTATCCCTACCTCATTAAAACTACAGGAAACTGGGCTGGAGTAGTGCGATGCCCATTTGCATGTAACCCAGGAAATCTAAAATGGATGCGGTCACATTTGTGATCCGGCCGACAGAGACACTCTTGTGTGTGTGTTTGTAAATGAGGCCACAGGCATTACTGCCAAGGCTATGTGCAGTGAATGCATATAAACAGAAAGATATGAAACGAGTTATCCTTCAGATTTCAGTCCTGTTCAGTAGTCCCGTGGTTACTGTTGTTAACAGCAACTGGGTTTTAATAATACAGGCCCTGGAGAGTACCGTTTGAAATGATACATATATTGACTGCTGGCTGGACAGCAGCTACTCTGTCAAAAATGCAGCAGAGGAAGAACATTCAGTGTATCAGTTTACAGTGCAGCCAAATAAGCTGCGGACCGGGAGGTGTCATTATGTCACGTCTTTTAAATGAAGACGACCTATAGCTAACAAGCTAGCAAGCCAGGAACATGCAAGCTCCAGTCAGTGTAAATATTTTTTCTGTACGGGCCCGTTTAATCCACCCTGACAACTTGTTGTTAGTAATGTACATCATTTCATTCAATAAAGAGCTATTGAAGATGGGGGGAGAAAAAAAAGCTCTCTAACTTACAGTTAGCAAGCTCTTTAGCTTTGGCTGCTAATGAGTTCATACGGTTAAGTCAAAAAGACATATATCACCAACTCCTGTCTCATAACTGCGTGTGCCTCATTTGTGGGGCGGCGTACAGCAACTTTGACAGGGGAGGATAGAGACGCGCGGCTAATAAGCTACGATAGCTTCTTCCTTTTTCGGACTCTCGAGCTCTCTGTTCCCTCAAAGGTAAAAGCTGTCAGGACGGCTAGACACTACATGGGTTTACTTCGCCTCAGTAAGTGAATCGTAAAAAGTTTGCAATTTTAAATTCTGGTGGGAACTGGTCCTTAAAAAAAAAAAAAACAGTCAACACAGCGATACTGAACCCCAACATACTCATGCATTGTTTCCTTTGAAGCCCTCGTGCACGGGTACACCATTTCGAACCTGCATGAAAACTGCTATACAGGGAGCTCATTTCCAAATGCTCAAATCAAGGCACGCAAATAGGTTATTAAGTGTCACGAACTGGGAACGTGTGGAGATTACGTAACTTTTCGAGTGATCTGTTCTACAGAGAACATAAAGGCCGTGATCAGCGTTTAAAATTCAACACTGGGCCAGCACTCCTCTAAACCCCACTCGTGAGCTTTCATTCAACACACTGAATGGCACTGAACAGTTCTCCAATCAGCGCTTTTTTTTCTTTCTATTTTTAAGAACTCACTGAAAAGTCAACGCACACTCTGCTGTATGCCTTCAGTAACAATAAGGACACATGGGTAGAGCCTACTTTCTAAATCAAATAAAAAACGTTGGAGATGTTCATGCCGTGAAATTTGGTTGCCGCACAGCGTTGCACTGCCCGAGCCAACATTTAGCCCTGTTGTCGCAACAAGTGATCACTAACTCAGGCATTTGTGAACTTGTCTGAACATGGTGAATGGGTGAACGGTGGCGGGGTGGGGGGGGTAAAGTGACTGGAACTTTCCAAGATGACAGAAGACAAATGTATGATTGTCAATTAGTGGGTCAGAGATTTGACGCAGTGCCAAAGCAGTGAGTAAGAGAAGAGAGAGGCTCATTGTTTGAGACAAAACAAAGATTTGATCAGATGCTCAGACACCCCCCCTCCCCCCCTCACCCTCACCCTCACCCTCACTCACCCCTGGTTGAAACCAGAAAGGACAGATAGGCTCAGGAGTGAAACTACAGTTCCCATAGCAACACGGCGCATCAGTGTAAACATTTAGTAAACAGGGTGACGCAAGGCTCTGCTGGAGCTCGCTGTGTCGAATCCAATCCAATTGACTGATACTGTACTTTTCTACCCTCTGCTGACTTTCTAGTAGACAAAATGATTAGTCAATTAACACCCGTTAATAGTCTTTGCCCGTCGTGCTTCCTGTTTTATTTTGACATTAACCTCCCCTGTTGTTTCAGTCCCTGCCCTTGTGTTTCTCCAGCCCCTGATGATCCACAGCCCGTATCCACTTACCTGCCCCCCCCCGGGTCTTGCCCTCAGTCAACCCCCGTTATATACTCCTTATATATACTGCTCCCTTGCGTTTGATTGTCTTTGTTCTCCCTAGCGTGTTCATCGCTTTCCAGCAATTTCTTAGTGTTTGCCTGTCTGGTTTTTGGACTTAGCCTGGTTTGTTTGCCTAAATTGGACTGATCTAATGTGTATGACTGCCTGCTTTAAAAGTAAGATTTTTTTTTGGTCTCTGTCCTGCTGTCCTTAAGCTGTTACAATTCTCTGGTTCCAGCTTTGCTGCTTCTGGACTGTTGGTCGGACAAAACGAGACATTTGAAGACGTCACATGGGACTCTATGCTGGGCAGTTTTCACTGTTTTCTGACATTTTTATAAACAAAACAATCAATTGATGAAGCCAGAAAATGAGCAGTAATTGCAGACTTTCTGTTTTGTGCACAGGGAGCAGAGACAGGAACATTTCAAGACTTAATCACAGGTGTGGGGGACTTTGGGTTAGGGGTTTTTCTCTGGTTTTCTATATATTCCTTTATTCATGTATTTATTGTTCTGACAAAATAGTTTTTTTACATGATGGCGATTTGCATATTTCTAATTTATCAGTCACAGTTTATTTGTCCCCTTTGGGCCTCCATACCTCCCATGTTTATAGTCCCATTCGTTGACAGGATTCTCATTGGTTACCACAGAGCATTTGGCCCAAAGCACTAGCAGCAGAGGAGGGTGGGGGGTGGGGTTGGGGGCTCATCCACCCAGCCACTGTTCACATACAGCAGCTAGCTGGGCAGTGTGGTGGGGGGGGGAAACGACCACCTTGAGCTCGCCATACCTCCCATCTCCACTGCCTCTCGGATTAACACTTTACAGCCTAATGAAACTTTAATGCGGCGCACAGACAGTCCCACACCACCACATGTATAATTCAGAGGGCGAGATGGAGAACCTGAGCGTGGCGTGGGACATTCTCAGCCTCGTGATACAGTCTGCGGTGAAGGTGGAGCTACCCTGGGTTTTGGGTGGAGTGGCCAATAAAAAGAAAGATATTGTCTCGTCGCACCCAGGGTACTAGACAAATGAGAGCTCGGTGTGAGCGGCTGTGTAATAACCGTGTGTGGAGGCCATGATTACCGCTTCTCCTCTGTGTCAACAAACCTTTTCTAAGTGCAGGTTCATCCACCGAGTGAAGGTCCTCTTCTGAACCACCTCTCGTTCGACTGCAACACACAGACAGAGAGAGAGAGAGAGACAGAGAGAGAGAAAAATGAAAGAAAAGATTTCAGTCATCAGGAAACTGAAGACAGGGCCAACAGTTCTCATCAGGGAGTCTCAAGAGCCAGCGTGAATCACCGGACTGCCAGAGGCGCATCACCATGGCAAAGAAACAGCATGGGGAAACAGTGGGCACAAACACACACACACACACACACACACACACACACACACACCTACAATCTACAATCTTATCTATCCATCTTTTACACTCTGAGATCAAACATCCGGACAGAAACAAAATCCAGTCCATCTAGTCCAATCAATGAGGATTTTAAGGACAATTAAAGAAACAAGATACCCATACTTCAAAACAGGACAGTTTAGGGGGCCTGCACACCCGCAACAGGTGCTTCCATTCCGTTGAATTTGGGGGGCGGAGCTATGGTGGGAATTTCGTGAAGTCATCCAAACTGCGCGCACCGCCGAGAATGACAAAGCTGCTGTCAGTTTGTCCCAGCGAAGCTAACAGGGTGCGTGGGGCAGAAACGCACAGAGCAATAACTTTGGATAAAGGAATAAATCTTACGATGCAATAAAAAGATGATTCCCCCGTATACATTATACACACATTCATATCCATAAAGTCATAGGCTTGTTTGCCAATATGCTGTTTCTGTTCGGCTTTTGCTTTCTGGAGGTGGATTCTGGGAAGCATTTCTTTACTTCAGCATATAAAATAAAACACTTGAAAATGCACATAAAAGGAACAACCTGAAATCATTGTACGTGGTGTTTTTGCATTTGAATGGCAACCCTGTACATGTAAATACATGGGGGGGTGGAAATGGTGCAGCATTTTTACTTTTCCTGGATTGGGAGGGGAGGGGGGCTGCAGCATGTTTACTGTGGACCTTCTTGGGAAATTCCATTAATTTCTCTGCCCTCCTGAAGGAGCTTTGGTCTGCTTAGTCCAGACTGACTGTGCTGCACCAGAGCACAGGAAGCATACATATGGGGGGAGGGGGGCAACTAGAGAGAGTGGGAGGAACTCTGGAAGGGGTTACCATAGTAGCAAAGTCAGCTGCTATTCATCTTTATGTCCAGTATGGCTCACTGGGGGGGGGGCACTGGGGCTAACTGTGCATTATACACACCGAGGGTAATGAGAGCTTTGGCTGCTGGAATGACATTGATTGCTCTTCATCATGGGGCGGGTAAGGGCGTGGGGGGGGGGGGGGGTTAGGGTTAGCAGTCTGTCCCGTGTCTAGTGCTGCCTCACAGGGAAACGCCTCAAAACGCAGAGAATTTACCCCCACTGTTGTCAGAGAAGGCTGGAGTCGGGGGTTAGCATTCAAGAGGCGTAGCTGAGACTTCAACGCATGAATCTCTGTCAGAGCAGACACAGGATGACAGGATGATGATCACAATGTTGGCGGGTTAGTTATCGGTTGCAAGCTTTCAACAGACCACAGTGTGATACAGCCAAATGACTCATGGCATGGACCCAGTTCCTGGTTGGAAAAATATCCAGATTCACGTCACTTTTGCCCACTTGCGAGTGTTCACGTTATCAGACAACTTACATGACGACTGTATGATTGGCAATTTAACACTACATCTACGAAGTTAGAGCTAAATGACCTTGATCGACACACTTGTCACTGACATGAGGCATCTACTCTTGCTTGGTTTCCGCATTATTCAGCGCGTTCAGCAAGTTGGAGATAAAGTCAGAGTCTGAGCACGCCGATATGGACACACTATTAACAAGTTGGAAACCGTCGATTGCAGTTGCTCTGATATGACACGAACATGGCATCTGTGTTTGTTTGTTTTTTATGAAGTTAATATTTCTGAAAAACAAAAATTGTGTTTCTCCTGGCTGCCGGTGCAAAAAAAAAAAAGAATGACTCAACTACACATAAGGTGCAAGAGTACAACAACGAAAACAATTCTATTTTTCAACAGTCTCGGAATAGTTTTGGTATAAATGTAAGTATACAGGACATGTAGTCGGGTGCAAGTAGTCGAGACAGGCTATGATGACCGGTAAAGTGAGGTAGGGTATGACGTGACTAGCGCGCAACAGAATCTGTGACTTTTACATGCTCTTAATTCTAGTTACTTACAAATGTTGACGGCTGCACCTGATTACATTACATATAGGGCAAAGTTTGACCTAATCACGGTGCTCGACGAAAGGTCTTCAGAATCATTAGGAACCATCCTCTGTAGGGTTAGGGTTAGGGTTAGAGCCTAGCCCAGGTTCTAGGCACCTGAGCCTAGGTACTGTATGCTGCATTCTGGGGCCGGGAAGTGTCTTGTTCTGTTTCTAACTCAACAAAAACAAAAGAAAAACCCATGAGCATAGTGTGGAAGAAATAAAGCTGTGACTGGCTAAGAACAGCATACCCTCGATGAGAGGTAAAATGACTATACTCTCTTGGCCACTCGCATAAAATAAATCACTTGAGCTTACAATATGGTGCATTCATGAGGAGGTAGCGAGTCCGGATGCTGTGACCTAATCTTTCATAAAAGCGCCAAACACTCACTCAAACGCTGCTTAAGACGCCGTGCACTTTGCACTTCGCTTCCCTAACAGAGACCAGAGCTCCGCTTTGGATGACACACCTGGGAAAAAATGACATCAGCTGACGCCATTACGTTTTACTGCACATAACAGGCTTCTTTTAAAGCTGTGGCGAGTTTTATTTCACAAGTCTGCCCCCCCCCCCACACACACACATACGGTGACTAATTACGTAATTACTAGCAAAAAAAGGGTGTCGTTAATGTAATATGGAAAATGTCAGCTGTGCAAAAAAGGCAAATAAAGTGCTTGCATGTACTGCGGCGGATCTGGGATCATCATTTCTTCAGCTAGACTCAGAGTAGAAAAGAAATCCTGTAAAAAAGGGTGGGAGGGTGGGGGGGTTGGCATTACTTCCCTGTGATCATTTATTCTGAGGCCCAGCAGGGGGAAGATGATTCCTAATGATACCGCCGTATATACCACCTCATCGGATACTAACTTGTATTATGCACGCCTTCACCACTTTTCCTCAAGTCTACGGTTTTATGCACATTAACCGACTGTCCTACTTGAGCAATAACAACTCCAACAAACAGCACCAGTGTACATAGAAAGACTGCTGAATGTGCTTTAGTATCTTTACATATACAAACGGGTGCCAAAGGAACGATAAACATAAAGTGTCAAGTTACTGCGTTGCTCCAATATGAGCTTCTAGAACGGCTCCAGCGCTCCTTCTTATAGATCCTCCGAGTGAAAGAAAGTAAGTACTTTAAATGGACTTCACTTACATAGAACCTTAACGGTTCTCAAAGTGCTCCTCATCAATGGCGACCGAGCTGCCACGCAAGGTGCTGGGCCTCCATCAGGGGGCAACTTAAGAGTTCAGTGTCTTGCTCAAGGACACTTCGACATGGATGGGGTTGGGGGGGGGGTCGAACCCCCACGCGACAGTGCTAACCACTGTGCCACTATGCACTTTACTTGAGTATTTTCATTTCATGCTGTTGTACTTTTAACTCCACTACATTTATCAGTTTTGTCTATGAGTTCTCAGCAGTTTCCCCTCGAAACTTCTCAGATTGTTTCATTTTCACTAACTGTTTGAACTTCCAATTATGCAATATTTCATAAAAAACATGATAGGATGTAGAAAAAAAAACATAATATATATTTGTGTAGAACTTCTTCTGCCCCCCCCCCCCGTTAATCACCCGCAGATTTATCTTGAATCTGAAAAAGAACAAACCAATTGCTGCGCCGAGAGACGAACACAGAACCTCCATTCTTGTTCATGAAAATGAGCCACCATTACCACTCTCTCACATTTTCCCATTTCTTTAACCCTTATTCATGTTAACTCCTTTGCATGAACGTCTCCGCGTTACCAAAGAATGAACTAGAGGCTCGTTTACTGAGCTTTAGTAAACGCACCTGTAATAAAGTGGAAACAAATGACAATCTTATGGTATCATACGACAGTGAGAATTAACAGTGAGAGCAGTACGTTGAGTGTATCTGGGACATATTACCCAGTTGCAACAGTTTGAATGTGTCAAACAGTGATTTAGTGCTTAGGTCTTGAAACCAGCAAGCGCTAAGTCTGGTTTGGCTTTGAGCCAGGGACTCTGGAAGTTCAAACCCAACAGAGCCAACTCCGCTAATGATATTGTGCCTGTGTGCAGGGCCGCCCCGGGCCTTCATGCGAGTCCTGAGTGGGGCTTTATTAATGGGGCTTCTCCTCGCCACCAGGACTACCAGCAAGCCTTCTGAAATTCGTTCAAAATCCACTTTTCATAACTTGGATCGAGCCGAGACTTGGAACCGTGAAGAGAGGTAGGGCCTGGGAACAACTCCGCAGATCTTTAAACTGTCAAAATCATCTCCAGAAACCAGGTTGTACCGTAGATAACAGTCACTTTTACCTATGCAAGCCATATGGTTTATGGTTTTTCGAGGATACAGTGACAAAATAAAGAAAATGTTTGCTTTTAAAATGACATCATGTCAATCTATGATCGAACATCCTAGACCTTTCAGAAACACTGCTGTTACCACATAAATGTGACTCATGTTCATTTAGTTAATGCAAACCATGGCCAAGCACATTCGCGAAAGTACCCTTTTTTTCTATGACAAAGATGAGACATTGGACAAACACACTATGAACCAAGACTATACCTGCAACTAAATCTATATTTAACCAGAAAATGCTTTTCCCGCTGGAAATGTCTGTGAATGCTGAGGGCTGAAATAAATCGCAAAGTATTGCTGAAAATGCAGAAACGTGAAATGCATTGCCAGAATTGGAAGCCGAACTGCGTTGCCTGAAGAAGCTAACAGCTGAAATACGTGGCTGGAAAAGCTAGATGCCAAGCCGCCGATTGTTTTCACTCCTGTTGTAATAAATTGTTGAAGTATTAGTAGTAAAATTATATAGCAAGTAGAAAAGGATGTAAGAATTTAACATTTGAATTGTTCCTGCACCTCAAAGTATGCAGAAATATGTTGTGTTTCTGATGACTAAAACAAGACTAACATTCGTTTTGCATGAGGGTAGCGTGTTTCAAGTTTTGGAGAAACGCGACCCAACGTCACGCTGCGGTGGTAGGCTGATTCAGACCGGAAGGAACACCCATGCCAAGAAGAAGAACCTTGTTTACCGCATTCGGCCTGAACGCAGCCGAACAGGAAATCTAAAACCAGTTGACAAAACTCGGACCATTTGTGACGTTGCACAGGCGCAGGGTGCAGGTGCAGGTGCAGCACTACTGTTAAGCCGGCACTGCTCCAGAGTAGTTGTTTTTTTCCCCCTCTTTCAGTTAAAGTCAACTTGCCTGAGTGGCTGCCAGCACACAATGTGCGCAACACATTGTCCAAAATCAAGTGGGAGTGTTCTGAGGCCAAACAAATGTGATATTAATAGATATTAGTAGATATAGATATTAGTCTTTAACTCCCTCCCGTTCATGTCTGACTTTGTCCGAGACAAGCCCTCCCTGACTTTGAGTGCTCTAGGTTGGTCTCATTTGTTTGCCATGCAAACAGAAGTCCACACGGCTGCAGCAGCTTTGTCACTGGTACGTGAACGCATGCATTCAGCATGGCATCTCTTTTATGACGTTCCATTCCATCAGAGAAAAGGGGGAGGGGGGAGGGCACGGAGGGAGCAAGCAAATATAAGTGGCAATTAGCTCTCCGTAGGCTATAAATGAACCCTTCTATTAAAGAAAAAAAAAAAAACTAGACAGACAATGCCTTGTGTGGGGTTTGTGGCGTCAGTGTCTCTTTGCTTTGTAAATCCCAACCAAAGCACACGAGTTAATAGTCGTGTATTCCCTCAAAGGGAGGATTAACGGATATCAGACGCACAGTATGCATTTCGTTCACTACGGCTCTTCTAGAGTATCTTTCCACAAACAAAGTGAAAAGCTGAAGGAGGTACATCTCATATCACAAAGTTTATTTAATCAGGGAGTCTTTTTTTGTTTTTTTAAGAGAGACCCGAGAACAAAGAAACATTCACAATCAGACAACCACATGAACAGTATACGAAACCAGGCCAGAAAACCACAATCGACGGAGAACTAGTAAAAAATAGTTACGAGAGTCATGAAAAACATCAGATAATAAAGCTTCTAAATCTCCAAGTGGAATGAATGAGTCTCGCTTGAGGGCAGTTTGCAGTCCAAACTAGTTCTACCACGATTAGTGCGCATGTATGGAATATTCATTATTAGATTGCATACTGTTGTTACAAGATTTAAATGAGGTAGTTTGGCAGCTTTAACCATAGAGCGTTATAGATAAATATTATGAGATGATATTTCTTCTTGTCAGTCCATCCAACTTTGTGATACAGAAAGCAGCGATGAGTATAAGTTAATATAATTATTAGGGTAATACACAATGGTACATTGAGTTTAGCCAATGGGGCAGCGTGACAGTACAGAATATCTCCGTAATCAAGTACAGACATTAAAGCTGACTCTAAATAGTTTTACGGTTAAGAAAAGACCCATAAATTCTATACAGAAATCCTAGTTTGATTTTAAATGTTTGAGTCTATTTGTATGACTCAGAAAGAGTGATGAGGGCGCCGTTTACAGTTTTAATGGCAGGATAGTCCAAGACACTGGTGGATGTGGAGAATACCATATACTTGATCTAATCTGCATTTAAAACAAGTTTTAAAAAAACAAGTTTATCATTAAGAAGTGATAATTGGAAAGCAGACCGAAGATGAGTTAAGAGTCTGGGTTTAGTAGGAGCCCAGGGCATATAAAATTGTATCATCTGCATAAAGATGGACTGATTAGGAACAATAATGTTATTCATGTCCCGGTGTTTCCCATTAATTAGCAGGCCGTCACGGTCTAGCTAATTAGGCCACAGTTTCATAATGAAACGTAAATATTTTTACCCTTCCAATAATGACTCTATTTCAAGCTCTGCTGCATCCGGGACACTTTGAGGACATCGTTTGAGGTAACGTTAGCTAACGTTACAGTATCCACTGCAGTAACCCACTGGTCCAAACACAGTTTCATCATTACCAATGTGTGACAGCAAACAGATAACGTTGCTGCATAAGTTACATTAATAATCAACATTAATCTAACATTTGCTAGTTACATAATGTTAATACTAAATAACAATGTTAGCTATTAGTCTCCTTGCTTGTGTTGACTGACATATCCGCATAGCTAGCTATGTTAGCTAATCATTATTATTACGTTAGCATTTATTCGATAACGTGATTGGTCTGTGCGCTCTCCCTCTGGTAACTCCAGGTTCTATGAGTATAGGCGCAGCCCTCTGAGCTCCGGGCCACCCTGGTTCATTCAATAGCTGAAGCCAATTGTTTGGCCTCAGTCAAATAGGGTGAGGCCGGGGTGAAGCCCACACAACATGTGGACATGGACTTAAGTTTTTTCTATATATATATATATATATCAAGAGCACAGGTTCTTCATAGATCTAGACTCTTAATTTTGCTCTCAAAGTGCACCAGACAGACCTAGAGATCATCTAGTAGCTAAATTAATGAGACAAGATGTGTCAGGGTCCTCTGAGTCAGCTATCCAATCACATTATACATTTACTTTGTGGTAAAGGGAGAGAAAAAAGGAAAAGCTTGAGCAATCTATTTTATGATGTTCCAATAGTTGTGTGGTTTCCAACTTCTGAAAAATGAGCTTGATTTAAAAGGACCTAATATTTTCATTTTGAGCCATTTTCTTGCCATTTGGAAAAGGATGCTTTATTACAATCAAATTTGAGAAACAAACAGCGACGACTTCATACTTCATAGAGAAGCACGATAAGTACAGTTTCTTAAATCCATAACATCCACGATCCAAGGACAGTTCTTACTTCTGCTTTCAGTCCGGTGACTGGGTGACATGACATGGGAAGTAGAGGACACCTTTTTCTGTGCTGCAGTGTTTAGCTGAGGTTGACCTAGCTCTAGAGTTCTGTCTTCCCAGGTACCAATTAGAGCCGCAATAAAACGTCTTCCACTCTGATTAAAAAAAGAGTAAAAAAAAGGGACGCCTGCAGATGTTCTGGAACAACCTCCGCAAAATTCCGAATTCACTTTGAACACAGACTCGGGAGATGAAAGGCAGCAGGTGGTAGATGTTTGCTGATCGCTTCGTATTTGAGGTCTCCGTGCCACCGCACCTCATAATCAGACCGGGAGCATGACTGTAAGTCTGAATGTAAGGCAACAGAATTTGAGAAATACAAGAGAGCTCTCTTTTCATGAAATATTCATCCGGCAGCTATGACAGGGACATCCCTTTAGACTGCAGTGCTGCATCATCCAGAGGTATTACATAACTGCAGAGTTCACAGAAACAGACTCTTTCGCCTCTGTTAAACCATCATCCTACCTGTTTGTCATCTCCATTTCAGATCTGCGTGAGGGTGTAAGAAAATACAAATGCGTGTTTGCAAGTCCCATGTTACAAACTCCATAAGAAAAATTATGCTTTACTACAACAAAATCTTATAATTTTCAAATCTATTAAGTTAAAAATTAAACGCATCGTTCTTCATGTGCGATTCTTATCACAATATGACAATAACAACAGAATTATTATTGATTATTAGTGTAGTTGTTATTTATAATAAGAATAGCATAAATCAATACAATTTATATAAATACATAAATATACAAAGTAATTTATTATCACAACCATTACATTTAATAATCCATCATTTATATTTAATAATCTTAACTTAGTATACATTACTATTTGCTGTCGGCCGAGCGAAGGTCAGAGTCGCTGAGGAACGAACTGAACGCCTCAGTCGCGTTTTTTTAATGTGGATTCCAAGTAAGAACCTTGAATTTACAAGAACTAAAAAGTTTAATCGCAGGGTTGGCACCACAGACCAAGTCCATTTCAAATGTAATTTCCGATGGGGAACATGTATTCTCTCCACAAATGTATGCCAATCGGAGGCCTGACAGGTCAAAAAGGTCAGGGGTTCACCGAAAAAATACATCGAGGTCCATCAAGTTCACGGAAATAACAAGAGCTTCATAGAACAAATACCAGAACCGTAAATGTCAGAAGGTCACCAAAATCTTTTCTTCTTATGCAGGCAAGTTCCACTTCGTCACGGCAGGGAAAGTGCAGACAGAACTACATTCTGAAAACCAACGTATTGCAACGTGCACAAGGAGGTTATTTTCAGTCAAAGCGTGACGCAAGGACAGCTGGCTAACTTGGCTCGAGTCACGATATCAACTGTGACGCGTTGGCAGGTTGCGGCATCTGCACACCTGCCGTAGAGTTCACAGGACTGTCGCGGGTGGCTAGCTGGCTCTGGCTATCTCGTGGTGAAACTGACTTGAGCCCCGTTTGTGTTGGCCGACGAGGTATGACGTCAGATTATGAAAGGTGAGAACCGCGGAACCGTGTGCAGATTCTACCGTGTTCAGTCTGTTCCTACCACGTTCAACTGCTCAACTGTTTTTGCACATGAAAGCCTAAATGTTCAATCAACAACAAAATGTTCCTGCATTCTAAAGGGAAAAAAAAAAAAAAAAAGAGAGATTTATATTATGAAATGTCTTCAAGATTGAAAAAAATAATAATACAGATTTAGTTTTTTAGGGGCATATTGCAAAGCCCTGACTAACGTGTGCCACAAGATGTTGGTAAGCCAGCACACAGAATACCAGAGTGCCTGGCTACACCTGAATGGAATGCAGCCGTTGTTGATGTTTTCAGTTCCAACACGTTTGACAGGTCATCAGAATGGACAATGTCTGCGTTACATACATGACCTGACGCCCAAAAGCACTGCCACAAGAAAGACTGGCTCCGGATGGTTGATCAATCATTTACAGGAGAGTGATCGACTGTTTCCTGTGTTTCCCTTGCCAGTGCTCACCCACAACTACGACTACTGTGTGTGTGTGTGTGTGTGTGTGTTCATATCAGTGGTTAATGTCTGCAAATGATTGACTGGAAATAAAAAAAGTGAAAGATAAGACGTGAGCCAATCACCACCTGTGTGGCGGAGGTGACTCACCCAGCTTATCTGTTGCAAAGGGTTAACAAGTCACGGGACAAAAGGCTCAGTTTAAAATACAGCATGGGGGGGCTTTTGAAATTGGGAGTGACATTTGCTTCACATTTACAAACAGTCTGAGTCGTCCTGGCCTCGAGTGTTGTTTTTGTGCTTAAATTAGAAGCCTGGATAATGAGCAGGTATAATTCCAAACTGTCCCTGGTGGGCAGCCTGTGCTTTTGTAGGGATTTGCGTTCACTCCCCTGGATTAATCTGTGCAACAGCTGGCTCACTTACTGCTAAGCTCAGTCAAATGGGTTAAAGGAACGTTTTGGTTTATTACAATTGTGGGATTGTTCCGTGGGACTTTGGATTGCTGCAGAAAATAAGCACCGTGGCAAAACAAAAGTTTGTGATGCTTCCACGTTGAAAACACATTGACACTGTGTAAACCCCATCAGAATATATATAACGCTTCAGTTTCGCTTTAGAACACGTTTTAAGGACGTCCCTCATTGCATCATCAAAGTCATGTTTACATATTAGGTAATGCTGCTATTTCAGAGCGCATGTACATGCACAGAGCTGACAATGTGGATGTCCTGTTCCAAGGAGTGTGGCTCATGAGGGGTAAGGATGTAAACAACAACATGATATGACCCCAGAAGGAGATGATTTGTGGGTTCATGCCACTATTCATAAGCCACGAGACGCAGCAACAACAAGTAACAGTTCAGGGTGCAGTGGTTTTTACCAAGCAGCAACAGCCAAGGTTGGGACGCTGATTCCTGTGACAAAGTGCCTCAAAAGTCACAACTTTCTCCACAAAACGTTAAGCATTCAGTAGTTATCTTCGCGCGTGTTGCGGTGACGATTGCAACACATCAAAGTCCGAACTGAAATGAACATCAAACTACTTATCGGATCGAATCCAATTACAAAAGGAAATGAATCCAATCCCCTACATTAGGGGTTTACCAGGGTGCGTGAAATTTGGCAACCAACTTACGAAGTCAGTACTGTAATTTGATTGGATGCTGCTTTGAGTATGGCTGTTCAGAACAACAATAATCACTTGTGACTTTTGATGAGGTCAGGCAACACACCGTACCATCTGGTTCTTTCACAGCATAACCCGACCCTTAGACGCTGTTCCCACAAATATGTCCAAAAACTTGAACAATAGGCTCAATGGACTCCTTACAGTTGATATTTCTGTACACAAAAAGTGGTGAGGCAAATTCAAATATGTTCAAAGCTTATTTGTTTGACGGGAGTCTCAGCCAAAGGCAACTTGCGTGTCTCTCTTCAGCTGCACCCAGGCTACACCCTCCTTACCAAAATATGGATTTCTGGCTTCAGGGTGGCACAAAGGGGTGAACCCAAACTCAGGGAACACAAAAACATCACTTCAGATAACCGTGGATTATGTCATTGACACTACATCCGTGTGTTTCTGCAGCTTACGATTCAGGGCAAAGGCAGTACCTGACAGACCACACCGAGTGACGGTGGGTTTTTTTTGACCCCATCAGATCGAAATCTGAGAGACCGCCTTTAGAGAAAGCGCCTGTCTGAATTGACTGAACTGAACGGAGAGCTCAACACGACACACATTTGCTGATGTCATCCCGCACCAAACATTCCAGCAGCTTCTCAAACAAAGCTCATGGGTTAGGGTCTCTAAATAATCATCCACCAGTCTCCAACCTTCAAGTCTTTAGAAAGAGTTGACTCGCTTGACTCTCATCGCTGCAGTTATTATTATTAGTCACAGTTCTGTTACTATTAAAGTTATTGCTATTATTAATCCTATTTCAGTTATTATTACAGCTGTAACTATTATTATCAGTCATATTTCCATTATTATTATAATTATAGTTGCTATGGCAGATGACCCCCCCCCCCCTCCCCCACCACCACCTAAAGTCTGGTTCTGCTCGAAATTTCTGCCTCTTAAAAGGAGGTTTTTACTTGAATCTTAGCAACTTTCAGTCCACATATTCAACAGTAATCTTTCTGAACCTCTTCAGTCTGCTTTCAGGGCCCGCCACTCCACCGAAACTGCATGTATTAAAGTGGTAAATGATCTTCTGGATCTTCTGCTTACTATGGATTCAGATTCCACCTTGCGCTTCTATTATTGGATCACAGCGCAGCTTTTGATACCGTGGATTATTGCATACTCCTTGCCGACTGGGAAATCAAAGTGGCGTCTCCGGGCCTGTCTCTTGGCATGGCTTAAGCACTACCTATCTGAAAGTTTCCTATAATTATACGACAGCAAACTTTTTGGATGGAAAGTACGGAGGGCCTCAGGGCTCTGTTATTGGCCCTACACTGCCCTTCTTCTCTTTATATTTCACCTTTTGGCCAAATTATACAAAGTCATGGAATTCATTTCCACTGCTACGCTGATGATACTCAGCTGTATGTGTATAAAGGCAGATGATCATTCCCAAATTATTAAATTAGAGGCCTGCTTGATTTCCTGCTCCTGATTAGACCTACACAACATTGCTAAAATTAGGTCTTGTCTGCCCTTGGTTGATGCAGAGATCCTAATTGACGCCTTTGTTTCATCAAGACTTGATTACTATTTTGTTGTCAGGTCTGCCGCATATTTGTACTAAAAGGCTTCAAATGGTTCAGAATGCTGCAGCTAGAATCTTCCCTAAGACTTGAAAATCTGATCATATCACTCCTGGCTCTATATCCATGTCAGATAAGACTTTAAGGTGCTTCTGATGACCCACAAAATTGTAAATGCTGCCCCTTCATATAGGACTGATCCCCTTAAACCTTGTATTCCATCCCGTGCTACCTCAGAATACAAGGCTCCGTCTGTGTGTTCGTGTAATCTTACAGGTCTTATAGGTGGAGGTTGTGTGGCTCAGGTCCTATCGGTTTGTTCATACTGTAATCATACTATGTTGGTCTAAGGATAGAGGGTGTCATATGCTGTAGTTCAAAGAGGAGGATGGATTTGGCAAAAAAAAAAAAGAAGTAACTTTCCCTTTGCACTTTTAAATTGCTGCTCATCCTTTGAATGGGAGAAAAACATAAGCAATGATAGCATAAAACCTTTTCTGACTGCGAGGGGGGAAAACAAAGCGGAACAACAGGAGAGAGAGTAACAGCAGCTCAAGTTGAATCGCTGGAAAATTGAAAAGCTATCCCTGGTGGGCGGGTGTTTTTTCTGGAGTGCTTATACCTGCTCAGTAAACGCCCCCGGGGGCCCGCAGGTCAACCTGAGAGCACCGTCTCTGAGAAACACTGCATGGTGAGTCATCACTGCTGTTAACCCTTTGAAGGCAGCGCCGCCTCAGTGGAGTGTGTGTTAGTGCCGGGCCATTTCTCTGGCACAGCAGTGGAACCACCTGCATCCCATAAAAAAATACAAATAAATCAGCCTTCCAGACCAATCATAGAGTGGAGACAAAGAGTGAGCTAACCCAGGCTTACATCACCCACCAGTGGAGGTTTATCTCACAATATAACCACTGACCTTTAAAAAAAAAAAAAAAAAGAGACAAGGTATTTTTAGGAGGGGGAAATGGGCAAGGTTTTATAAAAAAGGAGCACACTCAGAATATCTGAGCACTTACCAGGTTAAGACAGCGGGAGGGAGATAAAGCTGGACTAGGTGAGAGGAATTTATGTCAGAATACACCCAAACAGTGTATTTAAATGACTTGACTACATTAAATCCGAATGGTGTGTAACAGCATGTATACTTGACTCAACTTGTCACAGCGTGTTTGTGTTGAGTATATTGAGTAGTCCTGCAACTCGTGATTAATTTCATTACAGCCAAATCTGGAAATGATTTTTCTCGATTAACACTTGATTCGAAGAAATGTTAAAAAAATGTCTTCAATTTGCTGGTTTTTGTCTTGCTAACCTCAAGCTACTCAGTTCGCTGTCACATATCCTCACAAATTAGAAGCCGAAATCAAAGACACATTTGACACGTTTGCTTGAAAAGTGATTGCTCAATCGTCAAAATAGTTGCGGATTCATTTTCTGCCGATTGTCTGATGGATGAATCCACTAATCATTACAGCTAATCATTTCAAATCTTTCTTCCATTATTTACAGTGTAGGGTTAGGGTTACACCGTGATCAGAGATGTCCCAAGAAGAACCTAAGGATCCGGGCATATTTGAATAAATCGGAATGCTGGCATCAACAATTTCGCGTGCAATAAAACACAACGAGATGTTACTAACAGACGGTAACCAGGAAAAAATATTAACAGCTAGAGCGTACGTGGGCTGTTGTTGGTGAATGTGTGGGGCTTGGCACGGACTGATGAATAGAATTATAAACGGCCATTTTGATTGTTATGGAAACAATTGCCGTTTCCTCTGAGGCAAGCCGCAAATAAAAGTGTGAGAATAATACTGGAGCAGCTGGAAATCCTATTTGAACCTGAAGGGGATTTCTTTGCCATATATTTATTTCGCTTGGACAACTTGGTTTCATTTTCTTCTGTGTTAAAAAGGCCACAAACCCCCACCCTCCTTAAAAAAACAAACAAAAAAAACACCCTGGCTTGGCATGAGTCATAGTCACATAAGATCATAAGGACCTCTATGATTTCAAAGAACAACCACGGACATAAAGGAACCTGCAGACCGTGGTACTGCCATGTAAACCCCCCCCCCCTTTCTTTTCATTGTTTTCAATGGTTTTGCACCATGTCAGGCGTTTTGTCTCAACCCACGACGACCTCGCCTGTTGTCCTTTGATCTGTCTGTTCCGTTTTTGTCAAAAAAAATCACAAAAAAGAATTATTATTGTTATTATTCCAGTCTCTCTGAGCTCATCATAGTTAAGGGTATGCATGTATCTGGTAGCTTACATTAGCTAACAGAAGGATTATCCACATGAATGTTCCAGACAGTCCGGCTGCTGCAGTCTTTGACCAGTGACGTTTAAAAGATCATTTGTGTCTACGTGTATATCTGACACACAGGGGTCCTACGTTGCTGTCCTTTGCATTCAACTTGGACGAAAGCAGGTTATGCAACCTGACAGCTCTGCTTCCTGCTTTACATAGAGGCAGCACACCTGTTCGAATACTGGACCGGCCTCTGTCTCCCTTTGGTACAGTTTGTCAACACAATGGCATCAATTAAGCTGTAAAAGACTCGGCTCAGGAATGCGACAGTTAAACACCACTCATTTCGTCCATCCAATCACTGCAGGACAGAGGGCCCCATCTCCGCCGTCTCAGAGGTTCCAGTTGAAGTGAAGATCTACTGTAAGATTATGGGTTTTTTTTTTTTGGAAGCAAAGAAAAAATACTTTATAGTAAGTCCCCTCCAGCGCGTTATTGTTGGGTGACATCACTGATCTCTCATCGCCTCCTCCACAGAAACCAGGTGCTTATTCATGATCTGCCTGTCAGCCCACACTGCACACCTACGCCTGATTACACCGAGAGACAGAGAGTTTCTATCTCACTCTTCAGCTTCAGCTTCAGTTTCAGTTTCACCACTTGCTGTGAGAGAAGGGATGTTATATAGAATCTGAATATAGTTTAGTAGCGATTTAATTGCAATAAACGGATCAAAATGGATGCCGAAATCATGATCATGATGCCGATATATAAAAAGTCCGAATTCACGCTTTGTCACGTCCGCCCGACAAGACGACGAGCAAGCGGCTTTTAAAATGCTTGTTTTCTGAATGGAGTTCAGCTCGATCAGGGCTAACGCTAACTTGGTTCACAGTAAAGTACAACTGCTAGCTGGAATCAAGTCAACAGATATGACATATTCTGTCAGGCCTCCGCGACACATGCGTCATGTCAATTCGTCACGCAAGTTGAAAAATTTCACTTCAAGTCACCGCATCGGTAACTCTGCTGCAATACAATCGGAAATTTGTTGAAATTAAAAGACCAATCTGTGGAAACTAGAGAGTGACTGAGTGACGGTGAGTCAGTAGCTTTTTCTGTGAATGGTGGGTGACTGAAGGAGAAAGAAAGAGAAGAAAATAAAAGAATATATATATTGGTAAAACTACGCAGGATTACACTGTAGCCTTCGGCCATTACACTGTTAAGAAGGTGAGAAATGAACTTGAATTCTGTCTCTGCCTGTACTGAAACATCAGAGAGTAGCAACAGCTACTTTGTTTAAGCAAATGAACATTACATGCAAAGTCTGGAAATGGTGGTGGTGGGGGGGGGGTTGGAGGTGCGGTTCTTATCTTTCACACAATGCAATGCAGAGTGAGATCCACTACACGCACTCAGAGCAAAAAACTGGGGAGTTAGGGACAGTTTAGTTGGGACGGACAAGGACTCTGGGAGCATGCAAAATGCTATCGTTTTGCAGCACACTGCAGGCTTTAGAGCGCAGTCCACTGTCATGGTGTGTGTGTGTGTGTGTGTGTGTGTGACATGTGCTTCCTCATCACAAATGTCTGCCATTTCCCAGTGAATGCCAGCCTGAGGGTTTGTGCAGAGGGAGCTCGTTTGCCGCGAATTGAGCACACATCTGAAACAGTTTATGGAAGCTCTGGCTGCAGGAACGACTGGAAAGAGGGAATTCAAAAAGAATTGTGGGGGGGGGGTAAAAACAAAAGAAGGGACCTTTGTTGTCACCACCCCCAGAAAGCTCGCAGCAGAGTTTGTGAAGGCTGAGGCTCTTTGGCCATCCAACCTGCTCCTAGGATGTAGGGGGAGAGGGGGGGGGACTGGGCGCACATTCAAGAACGCCACATTCAGCCCTGATGTGAGCCGCAGCAGAGGCCGTTCGCAGACAGTCTCGCTCAGACAATGGAGAGTCAACAGAGCGCGGTGGGAGAAGCCTCTCTGTTTGCGGCCTGAACTCTCCTCGACACACTTACGGGGAATCCTTTCCACGTTCCTGCCTCTCAGGATTAGACACCGACATGACTTCTCCACTGCCCATCCATAAATCGGCATAGAAATCATAGAAAAAAGCAAAGCAATCCAATTCCAAGTGCATCATGGCAAGTCTATATCCTTATTTATTTATTCTTCAAATGTGTCTGGCGAATTCTCTATCAACAAAATGTTACTTGAAGTGCGTCCTTTATTTCATCTTCAACCCTGCTAATGAATTTCCCCGCTAATATGTCTAATGGGCTTCACTCACCACTGCGATATAGTTTAACCTCGCACCACGCCCCGCAGCGAATACTCGCGATTGGCTTGACGGTGAGCATGATTGTCAGGTAACCACATGAACGACGTAGCGGCCCGAATCACTGTATCAAGAGAAAGTACGGTGGCCCGGAGAGCTCAACGCACTTACAACCCAACATTTTGGGAAATACGGATATCGAGGTGGATATTGGCGCCAAGTCTATGCGTTAAGTTCATAACTGGAGTAAGAATGTGGCTAGCCTAGCTTAGCGTGAAGACTGGAAGCATGGGGAAATAAAATGCCTGCCGACGCCTCGAAAGCTCGCTTATTAACACGTTGCATCTCGGTTTGTTTAATTCATACACATAACAAATGGAAAAAACTACAATTTGTGATTTTTTTTCCGGGGGGGGGGGGGGGGGGGGGGGGACTATGCTGGACTTTGGGAAGTTTCAGTCCATGTACCATCTGTAGTTCCAACATGTCACGGCCCTCATAAGCATTTTCATATATATCTGTTTGTGTGCGATATAACCACAGACTGTATATAAAGATGGACAACATGACAGCTCCCCAAAAGTGAAGCCAAAACGTCAAAATATGAATAAACAACACTTTTTGCTTTGACGGCTAGCAGAGTGGTCATTGTGAAACCAGGACAAGGCAGTGCAACCTTTAAAGTTAAGGGGAAAACAATGGGGCTCTTGGGTTCTTTACAAGAACAGCTTGGTTCTGGATTACCTGTCTTACGATGGCCAACAACATGACAAGAGGGATACAGCGGGCAGAGATCAGGACCAGAAAAAAATCCCCCGAATATGCACTTTAGATGATGTACACTATGTTCACGGCAAAGGGTCAAATACAGGACAGTACACCACGAGCCACGCTGTTATCCAAAAAAAAAAAAAATAAAAACCCAGAACACCTGTCACTACTTTCCAAAAGATTAAAAAGTGCTCTGCCCCATATTTCGAGGCAGAACATTCTTAAAATAGAAACTCTGGAGTTGGCGCCGTCTTTCCCGACCATCTGATAAATATCGCCGGGCTGCTAAACTAAGTGGGGGAGAAGCTGCAGCTTAGTCAAAGGACGAAACAGATTTTACATTCATCCGGTTCTATTTCGGTCAGTTCGTGCTCAAATCAAGTTGACTCTTACGAGGGTTCTTGATGGATTTCCCCATCTCCGTCTTTTCTTCCTTGTGTACTTCATGTTTCCATGACTGTTGAATTGCTGTTGGACTCACAAGGGGCCAGTGGAGAAAAAAAAACCCATGAAAGGTCAACTTTGAAGCAGCGTCCCGACTTTCAGTGCATAGGATGAGGCAAGCTTAAACAAATGTTTGGATCCTACATTTCCCACGTGGGATAGCGTCTTCCTTTGACTCCTTTAGACGCCTTTTGCATTTCTGCCGAGCCCGGATAACCCCGATGACATCATCAGAGTTGCACAGTCACATGAAAATAATGGACATTCTCTGGGCCAATCAGAATCCAGTTTTATGCCATGATACAATTGCTATATAATGTGGCAGAACGCAGTACCAGCGAAGTACTTGAGCTTCTCCCCAGTAATGTTAATTGCACTCAGAGAGACACCCAGTGAGGTGGGAGGCAGTGTGTGTGTGTGTGTGTGTGTGTGTGTGTGTGTGTGTGTGTGTGGGTATGAACGTGTGTGGGAAGTGTGATGCGGGGATGTACAGGATCAGGGATTCCAGTACTGTAATGTCGAGGAGAACTGCTCCCCCTCTCTCCTCGTCTCATCGCGTGTTATGTAACAGCCTTCCGAGCCATTGTTTTTAAAGCACTAGCTGCCCCCCCCCCCCCCCCCGGCTTTCATGCAGAGAATCACAGCCGCTCGTCAGATGGCTCGGGGCTCGGCCCGTCAGCGTTGCAGAGAATACGGACGAAGACGTGCGAAACTTCTGCATCTTTTTCACAAGGCTGGGGGGAAAAAGTCCACAGGAAAAGCTCAGTTTAGTGCCGGGGGGGGGGGGGGGGGGGCTCAGTTTATATTGCACCACTAGCACCATTCGTTTTTCATTGTGTTCTGCTACTTTCAGGAGTGAGTGACAGATAAAATGTTGTCTCAAAGTTCACATAATGCATACATTAAAGTTATTGCATATATATAGAAACTGAGTATAATTAGCCTGATCAGCCACCGTCAGTAATGAATACACACGTTATTAAACCATTAATCAAACCAATAACGAACAGCAGCACTTCAGCAGTTACCTAGTGTTTCTGTAGCTACTACCCGGTTCGCTGCTTCCTGTTTGGTGCTGGAGAGCGTGCACCCATTGGTTGTTGACGATGCTCACGGCCATTACCGCAAGACTAAAAACTTCCGACGCTGTTGAACAAGTTTGATTTTCAGGACGAGAAAAAGACCGACCTAAGACAGCTCGCACTGAGTTTTAAGACCACCACACATCAAACCAGCGTGACACAGTGAGACCATATTCCAGCAGAGACAGCACAGGTTGTGGGGCCGCTGTGGAAAGGTTTGCTTCCGTCCAAATTTTGTGCTGGTGCACCTTTACATGAACGTTTAAGAATGGCTGTCGCCTGAAACTGGTCTTAGGGCAGAGGTTATATAGACAAACCTATAGGACATCCACATGTATGTGTACACAGCATCGTGCCACAGTAATTGCTGAGATCCGGAAACGCGGCACGGTCAACTACAGCAAAGTCCACCAGGGCACAAAAACATGAGCGGTGTCGTTAGTTCCACCAGGAACAATGGAGAAAATACATAAACAAGACCCATGTTGTGATAAACCAGAATGATCCCTCTATTTGGACTGAAACCTTGGGACTCCTCTCAATTCCACCTGATCACAAAACAGCTGACCAACCTCTGAATTGTTACACAAACGTATGAAATAACTATAATAAACATCAGGAGCCAATACGGTTTTTATCCATGTGCTTGTCTTTGACTTCTGAGCCAAGACTCGTGTTGTGACACACAGCTGCGTGTTTCCAGGGCAACAGTTGCTCACCAGGTGTAATCAGATACACAGTTTACTGTAATCCACTTCTGTGTGTTGTTTCTGGCACACAGACACAGGGGTGGTGGTTGGGGGGGGGGGGGGGGGCACTTTATCCATCTTCATCCAGTGTCTGTCATGTTTCAAACCCATTAGGCATTAGAGGGTGAGAAAACCTATATAGGTGCTGGTCTCCATCGGGAGCAGGTCAGGGTTCAGCGTTTTGCTTAAGGACACTTTGGCGTGACGGGGGGGGGGGTCGAACCGAATCATTCTACGGGACTATGGGACTTCTGGCCACAGTGGCTGCCGCTCAGCCAGACTCGCTTTAAAGTCTTTAAAACAGCTTTAAAAGAGCCAGACTTTTTCTTTTTTCTCAGAAGTTGGTGAAGACCAAAACCAGAGCTAAAAAAGAAAAGAAAAGAGAGAATGAATGGTAAATTGACTTCACTTATATTCAAATTCACATTCGCACGTGGGGCCGAGCTGCCACGCAAGGCGCTGGGCGATCCGTTGCAGTATTGTCCGAAACGCCAGTGGAGGATCGTCATAAACCAACATGGCCGCACTACAGCTTGCTGCCGCTGAGGAGGAATGGATCTGTTGTTATCTTATTAAATGTGGCGGGGGTCTCTCCCTCTCCACGAGTCCGGCATCGTGTGGCCGTCCGCCTCGGTCTCTCATGGAAGGGTTGCCTGGCCTTGTATACTCCATCTCACACCGCTCTTCTGGTATTCTGCGCCAACGCATCATATGAAGCGATGGTTTGAATGCATCAGGAGATTCTTGCCCTGCCACGGGGCTTTCGGGATTAACCGGGTTCGAGTTGAACAAAAGCTTTTATTCTCGCCACGCTCATTAAAATCAATTACTTCCACTTTCAAGAGCAATTCGTTGTTAGTCTGCCCCTCTAATCTTTGTAAAGCCCTGTTTGGCACACCGGCAAGCACTTAACTGTATATTAGAGATTCCCACATGACTTACAGGTTCACTCCAGTTCAGCAGAGGCACTCACCTCAAACCTCCCAATTTCCGACGGACCTTTGCTTTTCTGGGTCAAATTTTGGTTGGTTTATCTGTGCGAATAACTGGCTAAAAAAAAAAAAAAAAGGTAAACAATGAGATCATCATCATCATCATCCCAGAAATCCCCCAACAGCCACAGTCTTAGTCCATCAAAAAAATAAATAAATAAAAAATCAAGCAGCAATGTGGGCTTCTTTCAACTTGCTCCCACAAGGCCAATAATAAATCCACTGGAGAAGATGCAGAGAGAACGATTTGTACACCCACAGAGGCACAAAATAGACCAGAATGTAATGCAGCTACACAGCAGGTGGTGGGGGTGGGGGGCTAGCTGATTAGCGCACATGCTCATACATCAACTTGTGACAGGAAGCAACAAGATTTAAAAAGCTGATACAGACACCTGACCCAGTATTTGATGTTCTGCCACCCATATCCACCGATACAATGTTTGTGTTGAACAAAAGGGTGAAGATAGTATTTGTTGCATTGTGGGAAGTGTAGGATCCAGTGCTGCTTTTTGGGGGGGAGCTAAAGGTCAGGTCAATCTCGGCCTCAGATTTGCTTAGATTTCGTAGATTCGTACTCGAACTGTGTCCGAGTGAGTCTGACGACTTTATGGACGAGCTATGCAAAATGACTAAGGCGCTCCTTTAAGTGCTCGTAGCAAAGGCGTCCATCTCGAGTTCCTACGGAGGTCAAATGCACAGTGGGCCAGTTCGGACTATAGCCCGACCAATACTGGATTTTTTGAGGTCGATATTTGGGAACAATATATGGGCTGATAGTACCGTTTTGTGAACAAAAACAACATTGTTGTTCTTTTTTTTTTTAATTGTGACCAAGATATGATATGAGCCTACTGTTTGCCGGCCATGTTGGACGGCAACAGTGTTCATTAGTTGTTTCCAGAAACGGCGATAATTTAACATTCATTTGAAGTTTGCACGAGAGTATTAAGAGAAAGCTGCACTTTATAGCTAACGTTATGTATTAGCAGGATAATTACATAAGCTTTCCCTTATTTTCTGTCATATATATAACATTACAATGTTGGATATTCATACTAAAACGTTGCCAAATAATGAGGTGAACGTATGCTCTGAACGCTCCGTTTCAGTTTTTCGCAACCGCCGGGTCTCTCTGATGTCAGACAGGCACGGATGTCCTTATATGGTATCTCTGCTCCAGGCACAGACCAGATGTTTATGTTTATGTCAGCGTTGCTTAGTAACAAGTTAGGTTTACAGTTTGCCTTTGGAAAGTCTGCTGGGAACTTGGCTGGCCAATAAGAAGAAATTGGGCTTTTGGTTGGGGGGGGGGCTTAAAGAGACAGGAGCTTGTTTCAGACAGAGGGTGAACTGAGGGCCAGAATAAGAAAAAACAGGACTTTTCTGAACTGTGAACCCTGCAAAGCTGCTGCAGTGGAGTCACAAAATGAAAACAGAGAGCTGGAAATGAGCACAATAGGTCCCCTTTAATATATTTGATGCCGTTCTTTGTAAACAATACGACATCACCGTAGCAACATGTGGACACGCGTGTTTTCGTTTTGCCGCCCCCGCCAGTTCCGCCGCACTGTTTGTTTGTTTGTTTGTTTGTTTGCTTTTACAGAAGGTGTTGTCCGTCCGCCGCGAACCCTACGTGAACGCAGCACGGGCCGAAAATGAACGTGACGCCATGATGTCAGATATACGGGACCTTTTTAAAGGGGCGGGGGGGGGGCTTGGCGCAGACAATAATAGTGATTCCTACTGGAGGAGCTGTGTGACGGACAGCCTGCCATGATAGTTCATTATTTAAAAAAACAAACAAACAAGCAAACATACAAAAACAAACAGTTTGGAAGTGGTGCTTCAGGGCTGAGAGGAGAGACCACTGTTCCCTTCCGCAACAAAGTGCGCACACTCCACGACTTCAAAACCCGCACACAACAAGTGCGGTTGCGAGATGAAGCGTCACAGATGTATTTATTTACCTATTTATTTATTTATTTAGTTACTGTGTTTCGAAGGTCCTGCGTAACCACCAGTCGCTGGCTTTCTTGCACGCGTGTGCTATGAGCGCCGTGGAAAGTTGCGGGACTCTGCGGGGTTTGCTGTGCACGTTTGAGGAGCACAACCAAAAAAAAACACACGAAGCCGAAAAAAAGTTGCACAAGCGAAAGCGAACGACCCCGAGTCACTCGCAGCACACACACACACACACACACACACACGCAGGTTTGTGCATGCGTGGCCAGGCCAGCTCACTGCTCCGGAGCCCGTCGGGATGCTCCTTACCTTGCAGGTTCTGCACTCGCATGTCGCTGATCTGTCCGATGAATTCCTCCCGCTCGAACCAGTCTTCCCACTCGTGTCCGGCCATTTGGAACCGCGGAGAGTGCTGCAGAGACCCCAGCGGGGCAGGATCGCTCACAAAGCTCACCACCACCCCCCCGACACACACACACCTCGGCTGGAGGAGGAGGAGGAGGAGGAGGAGAAGCTGCTGCCGCTGCAGTCTATTTTCCGGTCGGCCGACGGGGAGCCATGCAGAGCCGGGTGCGAGGGCAGAGATAACGGTCAGCTTCTCAGCCTCTGGCCGGACATCGCCGGTGTGTGTGCTGCGGGTTTGTTCCGGCGGGAGCGATGGAGCTCCGGAGAGAGAGAGAGAGAGAGAGAGAGAGAGAGAGAGAGAGAGAGAGGGTGGGGGGGGTGTGGGGGTAGGGGTTGGGGGTGGGACAGCAGAACAGTCCCGTGGACAGCAGCGGAGGAAGGAGCTGCAGCACCTGGTTGGTATTTCCGAGGTGGGATGGAGCTGATCCAGGGCCCGCCCACCCTCTCTCTCTCTCTCTCTCTCTCTCTCTCTCTCTCTCTCTCTCACACAATCCAATATTCAATATTGACAATATTTGTTAATAGAATGAAGTAGATAATGAAATGAACAAATTAAATAATATATATATATATATATATATATATATATATATATATATATATATATATATATATATATATTAGTAATCAAGTTAGTATTAGTACAGTAGATGATAAAATACAATTAAGAGATGTTAAACTAAAGAGACAATACAAGACAGCCATTAGTCTATAAATAAATACATATACATACAAATATATACACATTCACATACACGTAAAATAAAGAATGTAATTAAATTACATACGATAGGCTCACCTGTTTCGAGGGGAAATAAATGGTCATAGAGATATAAAGTGTATTTTGCGGGTGTAATTCTATTAAACAATTCAACAGAGATCCACATTTTGAGGCGAATGGCCTCAGCGATGTGAGTGATGTAAGCTGAGCTTTAGTCGCTTGGCACTTTTCAAAACAGAATGTGCTTCAGTTACAAAAAGGCGACGACAGCATTTGAAGAAAGAAAGAAAGAAAGAAAGAAAGACGTACAAAATTAGTCATTTTTGAAACACTCCCTGCATGGGCTCTAGCCTCTCCGTGTGAACAACAAGCAGTGTGAAGTCACCTTCAGCTCGGGGATATTGTGGTTTAATTAGTTGAGAAAATTAGCGGATTAATTAATAGTGAAATAGAGTTGCTGCAGGGAGGACGTGTTTTTGGAGGCGAACCCGGAAGTCAGCGTCGCCCCTGGTTCTCTCGACAGAAAGCCAATGGGATTGTTCCATGGGATTTTGGATTATTGCAGAAAATAAACTCTGCGGCAAAACAAAAGTTTATGATACTTACACGTTTTGTTCAGCAAGATAATCTTCACTGATGAACACCACTTTTATGATTTTTGAAGCATAAATGGAATCAGCAGAAGTAAAAAGCTAACGTTAGGCTATAAAGGAACTACACCGCGGTCGCGTCACTTCAACGTCACCACCACTGAGCTTCACTTTTAAGAGACTATAGATAGATATAGATATATAGACAGATAGATATAGAGTATAAACACAAATACTGAGTAGATGACTTTCCGTGTTCGGCATGAAGACGTTTAATGTCCGCGACAACCTCTGCAGTCTCATTTAGCCGCTCGTTAACAAACCGCCTTTTTTAAGACACGTAAAAGCTTCAGAATTCACGAGTGGGGGGCATCTACTGACATATTTTATGTCGTAGAACAAAATGTTGAAATCTCTTCAGCTTGTGTTAACCACAGACCTCATTTCAGGCATCTAACCAAAAACCCATTCAAAAAAACCCATCGACTTCCAGACGAGGGAACCGGAAGTGTAAAAAAAATCCTAACTCATTTCCGCATTTTAGGACTCATTCCTGCTCTTTTTTTTTTACAAATCCCCTTTGTTCATTTAACTAAAGAAAAAAAAAGAAGCCAAAGTTCTCAAATGTTAAGTGTTAAACAAAAGCAGCCCTGGAAGAACGTTCGGTCTGATTAAAAAGGCAGTCTAAAATTGGCAAAAGTAGGATTTACATCAGGAACTCTCTGATCAAAGAACAACCAGCATTACAAACCTGACCTCACAGTCGGTGTTTGGTATTGACAGCACTTCCGCACACATCAAACACGCACTAACAAGCACTTTTATTGTGGGGGCTCCTGCCAGGAGGATCCACACAGACACTTGTTACATACGGTCAAAGCTACATTGTGAATCTTTGAGAAAAATATGAACTATTCCCTTAAAGCATCAGCTTTCGACAGATAATTCCTGAGGCATCATTATAACAATGAAATGCCTTTCGTTCGGCAGGTTATGTAACAGTCATTAATCACAGATGCAGAGGTGTAAGCTCCATCCGTGCTACCAGCCTAGGTCCCCATCTACTTATTCCAATGTGTAGCAGGCATCAGTGGCAGAAGATTGGTTTCTATGGCGACCATGACGAAGTGTTTGAGCTTGAAACAGAGCACAGACACAAGACTCGACCTGGCTATGAGTTGAAATATTAGTTACCTGGATGTAACTCCGGTTCCACGAGTGTGGAACTCACCGTCCGATCAGGAGATAGCATCCTCAGTGTAAACCCCAGTGTATGCACTGCTTGTCTCCCTTTGAAACTAGGGACAACTAGGACCAGCCGGGCTTGTGGTTAGGGGGCTCTTGCAGGTACTCATGGAGGTACTCTGGAGTATGCACTGGTCCCCATCCAGGTAACTACTATTTCTATGTCCTAATGCTCTGCCCTCTTATGGGCTTCACTATTAAAATCTAAAGTAAAGGTCATGGGGATGAGATGTAGTCTCAGCTGGTCCAGAACCAACATAAGTCCAAACCCCGCCAAAAAAACAAAAACACAACAGCAGTCCCGCGGCCGAGTACTGTTCGCCTGAGGGTCCGGGGTTCGCGGTTTTGGTTTGATGTCGTCTGTTTCTGCTGTTCATTCATGGGGAAACATGACGTTGGTGAGATGGTGAGAACCCTGGATCAAGACCGTGAGATGCGGTTGAAAGCTTCAGGAACAGCGAGTAAGTCAACTCTGAGTGAACGGATAAGACTGGTGATACTTTTTCTTATTGTCAACAAATCCGACAACGAATCGATGCGACTAACAAGTATTGTGTGTGTCTCCAAAGCCCCGATATGTCTTATTAATCTGTGCCATAGGGCTTCGTAGTTGTCCATAAACTATAAAAACACATCAATGAGCCACACCGCTTTAATTTCCATTTGTGGATAAACAGCTGCCCAACAAGGCTTCAAATGAATGTGATACGTCTCTTCCTGCTGCTGTAGTCATTAAAGTCCGGGCTGGAAGCTGTGTGTGTCTGGTGTCTGTGCACTGTCACCACGCAGGAAATGAGGATCATTCCGGGTGACGCGTGTTTATACACTTCAGACCGACAGCCATGTTTCAGTTTACAGTGAGGCTACGAGGCTTAAGAGGTGTCGTCGTAGACAGTTGAATGGAAACTGTACAAACAGTTTAGGCAAGGTTATAATTATTCTTATGTAAGTAGAATATGTCAGGATGAACCCTTTTGATTTGAGTGGCCCCATGATCCTTACCATGCTTCCAAACAGTCAGTGTTATTTTACATATTATCAACATCATTACAACAACGACCAAAAAAAAACTGTCAAATTTTTCTAATATCCAATTGTATTTTTGTTAAAAGCATTTTGGGAAACGTGTTTATTTGGATTGGGATGGATACACGGCTGCCTGTCAGGAAATAAATATATATAAACTCGGGATGATGTTCCCTTTTCTTTTCGTGTACTTATTAAACAAACAGCAACAATGATCAATTCATGAATCAACAGAAAACTAATCCGCAACTTTTGATAAGTGATTCGTCATTTTAGCCATTTTTTCAAGCATAAATGCCAAACATTTGATGTTTCTCAAGTGTGAGGATTTGATGATTGTTTTTTTTCTTCACTATTTTCTGATATTTCTATAGACCACACATTTGATTAGCCAAGAAAATAATTGGCAGATGACTCAATAATTAAGTCAAATATTTAGTCGTAGTATCTTCAGAGGTGATGGTAGGTGTACAGTATTTTTTTGGACAAAGCCGGGCTAGCTGATTCCCCCTACCACCAGTCTTTATGCTATGCTAAGCTAAGCTAACTGCATACTGACTCCAGCCCTGAATAAGCATATTTCTCAAATTGTTGACCTGTTTAATACTTTAATGACAATTACTAAAACTACGTCTGTTGAAGGTGAACAAAATGGCTGTTGAAAGTCCAGGTACATTTCCTAAAGGATATTGTACAACACCAAGAAACCTGACATGGCATAATAATAATAATAAAAAAACCTCGAAGAACTGTACACCAGATATTTAAATACTTTGCATGACAAGGAAATTTATTTCAAAACTTTCCACTCTGTTCAGCCTACACTCTGTTCAACCCACACAGAAACCCACACAAGCGAATGCACAAACGGGGATTCCTATAAATAAATACATGTGAGAGAGAGAGAGGCAGATTTCCGAAAGGGAGCACGTTTGCATGCTGACCCACATTACCCCGGTGTAACAGTTAGGAGGTTATTTTCGCCCTCTCGGATGCCATTTTTCCAAACAGCGGAGTCAATGCACCCCTGCCCACACGATACGAAGCAGAGGCAGATGTTATGTAACCGTTTCAGAGAGCAAAGTAGTCGTCGTCCTCCTACTGGCAAAAAAAAAAAAAGTGATTCTTTCGAGGCGAAAGACACCGAAGTGACTTTGTTGAGCTAAAATCAGCAACCTGTCTGCCGATATCATCTGGAATAATCTGTTTAAAGATTACCCCCCCCCCCCCCCCCCCGTTCTCAACAAATACTCAAATCATATAGCAATACTTCCACCAGAACCATGTATTTCTTATAATTACTGTCATATAATCAGCACACAACATAACTCTCTGATGTAATCACATTCTTGTGTTGGTCATTGACCCTGTTGGTGTGTGCAGCTTCTATCTGTAAGAGCGTCAGCCTTGTAATTACTCGGGGGGGGGGTGGGGGTGGGGGGTGCAGAGAATGCCACAGATGAGAGGGGGAAACTCATTATGTGTGTCAGAAGGCTAAGGAGCTGTTATGCTGTTATGAAGGGACGGCCGCTTGCTGTGCAATAACAAGGGAGAACGATAGCTGCAAGTTGCTAAACAGTTAGGAGGAGCCAGTGAGTTTTATGACCGGGACGTTTTAAGGCAGATTCTCATTGTTTCTCACAATGAAAATAAACATTCGTGACCAATTAAGTGAGTGTGCGTTCTTGTTATTTCAGTGTGCAAAGCTCTGTGCTTTTAAAACGAGACGAAGAATCTATCACCTACACCAGAAACTCTGTGAAGTTGTACTGAAGCACAGCGGTGCTTTGAGCTGTACATCAGCTTGACATCATGTTTGCTAAGGCAATATCAACATGTTAGCATGCTAATTTTGCTAATTGGTAGTAAACGCTTAGTACAGTTGAGGCTGATGGGACTGTCATTGGTTTGTAGGTATTTGGTCATAAACCATTTTAACTTTAGATGAAAAGTCGCCAAGGTCATTAGGGTTCATCCTCTGGGGACTCTGGGGAATATCTGTATCAGTTTTCATGGCAATAAATGAAATTGTTGTTGAGATCAAAAAATGCAAACCTTCTAGTGGCGCTAGAGGAAAAGTCAGTGGCACTAGTCCGCGCTGTGTGGGTCAGGAGCCCCTGGTTGGTAATCCAGCCTTGTTGACAAGATGGCGGTGCGTGCAAGAGGGTCAGCGTCTCCCCAGATTCTGCCAGTTAGTAGTCATCTGCCCATTTGTTTCAAGTCTCTCCACTCAGAACAGCACCTTTGGACGTTGGATTTCACAACAACTTCGAACAACTTTATCGGCTCATTCAAGAGATCACCAAGACATCTGAAGCTACTCAGCTCCGCCAGTCGGAAGTGGATCGCAGGCGGCATCAAGACTGTGAACAAAGTCAGGGGAAGAGAGGAGGGCTAAGGGCTAAGGTAAAGCTAACGCCAGATCTGCTATCTCTACCCAGCATTTTCCTCGCCAGTGTACCATCTCTGGTGAACAAAATGGATGAGCTGCGATTGCATATCGCATGGTTAAGTGTAAGCATTTCTATCTACCCAGAGAGTTTACATGCACTGCTGTGACTGCAGCACATGTCCCCTCTGGATGCAAATGCTAAGCGTGCTATGAAAGGATTGCATGCTGCCATTCACAAACAACAGACTACACACCTGGAGGCAGCCTTTATTGTTGCAGGTGACTTCAACCGCTCCAACCTGAAGACAGTACTCCCCAAATTCCACCAACATGTCTCCTGCCCCACTAGAGGAAACAAGACCTTTGACCATGTTTACACCAACATGGCTCAGGCAAAGCCCCTCCCCCGCCAAGGACAGTCTAACCACCTCTCATTGGTCCTACTCGCCAAGTACACACCACAAAGGCCGGGTTTCAGGCTAAAACAATAATTTAAATGTCCCCTCACCTTGGAAAAATACGCAAACAACAATGTGTGTCATTTCCTCTCAATTGCTGTAATTAACCTCGTCAGTGTAGTTTGCCTAGTGTATCGGTTACAACTAGTATTTCCTGTATTTCTTCTCTAACATATCGTACATACTACTATGGTTGCAGATTTCCTGAGAGACACCCCCAAGCCCGTGCAGAAATACAAGGAGTCCACGTGCCTCTTCTGATTGCTGGGGACTGAGGAGAATCCGATCTTCAATGAGCAGCTGACCATAATACGTGTCAAGGATGAACATGCTTTCTGTCACCTAAAGGCATGATGGAGAGTCCTTACTCAACATTCACACATCCACCACTGTTTCATGCCAACAGTAGTGGTTGCAATGCAACATGCTACCACTACTTGCTTGCATTAACTTTGGTAACCACCTTGTCACCTTGCTGAGCTTGTCAGGACGTCAGATGCTCTTGTTCAGCATGTGACAATCAGGGTTCACCAGGGTTCAAAAATACAGTTGTTTTGCTTGTTTTGCAAGTTGCTTTTTGACACAATTCAGTATGTTTTCATGATGGTGATGAACTGTTGTTTTGTTGTATTGAACCCCCAAACGTTACCGTGGGTGGATAGGACAGTGCCATACCATCTGTATGGCGTGTAGATGTGGTGGTTGTGGGTGGTGAAAGGGATAGAAAGCGGACTACCGGTTTGTGGACTACCGTTTTGAAGCATTTTGGTTTGGCATTTTGGCCGTCGCCATCTTGTTTGTTTGTTAGCTGCTAACAAAGTTAGCTTGTACATGTACTTACCGGAAAAGATAAACAGCTGGCTCCTAGAATGTCTTTTTGTACAACGGAACGCCTCTATCCTGATTGACAGGTCGCCATGGCAGTCCCTTCTTTATTGTCTATTTTACTCTAAATGGGACCATAATTTACAAAATGAACATGCTTTATTGAAGACGACTTGAAACTAATGATTGAGACCATACACTCATTAGGAAAATGTTTTCTGAGGTAATGAACCAAGTGAGAAGTAGGGTCATTTTCTCATAGACTTCTATACTGTCGGACTTCTATTTGCAACCAGTGGAGTCGCCCCCTGCTGGCCATTAGAAAGAATGCAGGTTTAAGGCACTTCCGCATTGGCTTCACTTTTCAGAGGTTGGTGCTTGGTGTGGATAGGATGTGTTGTAACTGCCCTGCCTTGTTAATTCCTGCCATAAACTCAGCAGCTTGTGCACATCAAGCACTGATGACTGATTTAGGACAATAGAAGTTGACTGCAAGGCCTCTGACTCTTCCTCTGACTGCTCCTTGTTCAGTTTAAAGAGAGAATCCCACATGCATGGTGCAAGTACCAGAAGACCTGCTTCTCACTGAAGGCTGACTCCAGTACTCTCGGGATCTGGGTGGACTGTTACTCTGTCGTTACACTGTCTCCACCTGAACCTTGGATGTCTTGGATGTCAGGTCTATCCTGTACAGCTGTTACATTCTGACCGTGGATAAAGATCATTTGTAGTAACATCATGGCAGCTAAAAGGCTGCTCCTGTGTATCCTCGCTCATGGCTCCTCACCGATCCCTCCTTGCTCCCTGGGGGGAGCAGGAATAAGAGCCTCGGGACGGCTCGCAAGATGGTGGACCAGAACGACTTCCGGGTTCAGGCGAGGATCGAGAAGCGCGGAAATGATCAAATAAGAGACTTGAGATCAACAAACATCAACATCACTGCTTTGGACTGAACGCGAATGCTAGCATGCTAACATGCTAACATGCTCACGATGACAATGTTAACATGCTTATGTTGCATTCATATCATATGGGAGTTACCGTAATTACCAGTTTCCAAAGCTGAAGTGTTTTAACTCCAGGGCTCAATAGTACTGAAGGCCATAAGCGGCTTTCCTCAGGCTGTGAGACTCCGCAACTCCACCAAATGTTGTATACATGTTCTGTGTGTGTAGTGTGAAGGAGGGGGGGACAAATAAACGTACCTTGGACCATGAACCTTGTCCGACTGACTTCACTATACTCTTGTTCCCCTGCTGGCGTTGCTGAAAAAAAAAGGCTGAGGACCTAATTTACACTTGTGTCGGCGACTGACCGGCACGTGAGTCTCAATTCTGAATGAACTTATCAACTTATCACATTCCTCTCGTACGGCGTGAATGGTTAACATCTTTTTGTCAGGAACATCGTGTCATTTAGTGCAGAACATTTGGCTGTGACAGAGTCAGCAGTGTGTGTAATAAATCCTGCTTGATGCACTCTGTCCCAAGGAATATCCACCCACCCATCCATCCATCCATTAGAGTCATGTAACAGTATGTAGGCGTTAATGCAGTCTTTCTCCGGGGTGCCACTCATCTTCAGAGGTCGTCTCCAATCAGGCCCAGAGACAAGGTTAGTCCTTCATTAAGAAACAGGCTAAAAAGACAGAGTAGCTGCCCGCCGGGCCGGATGACACATGACAGGGCAGGCTATATTTGACCGTTGCTGGGTCAGACTCCAGGGATACTGTACTGGATAATGTTGAGCCCTACTTTTCAACCTAACATGTCCTAATGGCTGCTCTAATCAATATTTTTTTTGTGTTAACAACGGACAAGGGAACAACAGAAACCCTGCTGTGTTTTCAGCTTGCCCTGCTACCCATAAAGTTAAGGAATGCAGTTTTAAGTAGGTTCTAAAAGTAAGTTTTACGCACTGAATGACTGAATTTCCAGAAAATCAGCAAACGCGATCCACTACCGTTGCTGTGAATAATTGCAACGCTTTTATGGACTGCACAAATGCAGGTTGAGTCGTGCCCCGTCTTCTCCACACCACACTTTCCAAATAAAAGTCCTACTCAAGACAAATCAAAGCATAACACGCAAACAGCCAAAGCACAGAAACAGGTTCGCCCAGTCACAAACACTTCCTTATCCTCATCTCCACAACACACACACACACACACACACACACACACACACACGCTGTCACAAACACAAATTCCTCCTCTTCCTATCACAACCACGGTGTCCATCTCCCTGTCCATCTGTCGTGTGACTGCACACACACACACACACACACTCACTCACACACACTACAGTCATCGTCGGTTTCTACATGCAGTTAGGAGAGGGGGCCAAGTCAACGCTTGACTGCACAAACACAGAGCTGATTCAGTTTGTCTTCATCATGCAGCTAACTACAGTCAAATCTCAATAACCATGACTGCATGCTCAGTGAGTGTCCACATCTGCAGTTCGGAACAGAACGAAAGCTTGTGTTGTAGTGTGTTTGTACTTATTTACAACGAGCAGGACTGGTAAAACCATGATCAAATACAACAACGAGATGTAAAACAGTCCTCGTTGTGACCCAGGTCCTCCCTTTGTCATATAACCTGTTTAGATTTGCATGCTGTTGATGACCTTATTTCTCATTTTACTCTCAAATCAGCTTCAGCATCAGCTGATGTCCTCAGGTTTTCCCGTGGCCTGCATTAGCGTCGACACAGAGCTCTGCATCGCCAAGAGGTGTTTAATCCACCCCCACTATATGAGTATCTGATTTTAGATATATTACATTATGCAATATCTTGTATATATATATATATATATATATATATATTTTTTTTTTGTAATCCTTCATAACTGTACTGACTGATGTTTGTCTCGCATTGTTCCACTAACCGCCGCACTGAGGCTTTTGAAAGCTCTCTGACCAATCAATGAAACTCCACCAGGCTTCTGTCCAGTACAAATCAATCCGAGCGTTAAGCCTAAACCTCGCCCAGCTCAAATAGTCAGCCACTGTCCCTGATTGCCTGTTTCTGACACAAAATGCTGCCTTGGCTGATGCAGAGATTCTAATTCACGCCTGAATCCAGCCTTGACTGTTGTCAGGTCCGTCGTATGCTGGTACGAAAAGCTTCAAATAATAAAAATAAAAATGTCATCCTGTCTCACCAATTCTAGCTTCCCTTCATTGGCTCCCTATACGCGTCAGACCAGCTCCTGATGACATACAACATTGTAAAAGGGCTGGCCCTCTTCATACCTGTCTGATCTCCTTAAAACCTTCTATCCCATCCCGTGCGCTCTGCTTTCAGATGACAGGCCTCCTGTCTATCCTCAGAGTTGAGAAGAAGTCAGCTGGCTTCACAACATTTTCCTCTTGCACCCTCTGGAATAACCCCTAAATGAATCTATGAAGTATTTGTCCTGCCAGGAAAAAAAACAGGAATATTGTAAACTTTCTGAAAACCACTGCATCTCTGTACCCCTCTGTTTTGGTTCTGTGGTATGCTGTAGGGATTGTAAAGCCCCCTGAGGAAAATCGGGCTATATAAATAAAATTGACTCAAAAGGACTTCAGGGATGTTGTGTCTCTTGTGTCAGGTGGAACACGGAACTTATTCAAAGGCTTCTCCTTTATCTACTGTGACTTGGGTTATACCTCATTGTACATCACTTTGGACAAAGTTAATACGTGTAAGAAGAAGTTTCAGAAGAGTAACTTTAGGAGGTTTCAACAAACTTTAAAGTTGTTTGAGTGGGTTCCCAGGGTCCTTGAAGAAGTCCCATGGACCTCGGAGAATGACCCAATGGTCCTTAGAAATTGGCAAAAAGTCCAGGTGTCCAGGAGGAACAACGGGTCCTTGAGGAGGTTCCTATGATCTGTAAGAAGATCTACAAGCCCTTGAATAATTTGTAAAGATCTTTCAGGATGATCTAAGTTACTTCGAAAGGTGTAGTTGCAAGGTTTTTAAGGATGTCACATGACATGAAAGTTCCAAGGATCTTGTAGAGGGTTGCCAAGGTCCTTGACTTGATTTGCAGGGGTCTTTGAGAAGGAACTAAGGGTCATTCAATAAATTGCAGGGATCCTTTAGAAGGATCTTAGACCCCTGGATAAGTTACGGATATTTTTAAGGAGGTTTCAGGATTCATAAGCGTTCCAGGGATCTTTGAGTGTGTTACCAGGGTCCTTGTAATTTCTACAAGGACCTTGGTAACACTCAAAGATCCCTGGAACTCTTACAAGTTCTTTCAGGTTTAAGATCTCCTTGGAGAAGCTCCAGATCTTTCAGGTTCCGTGGCTCCTTGAAGAGGTTGCAGTGATATATGGGAGCGGTCCTGGTACTTTAGAATGATCCAACAGTCCTTAAGAACCTTTGAGGTAACACTTCCATGGCTCCTTCAAAAAGCTTGGGAGGTTCAGTGGATTCTTGAAGAAACTTCAGGGATCTTCCAGGTTCCTAGGGTCCCTGAAGAAGTTGCAGCTAGCCACTGTGTATTCACCATTGAGAGTGAAGTGAGATTCAGTGACTTTTAATCAAGCGTTCCATTAAATAAGATATACACTGTTTATATATACAAATATTTAAAATTAAAATAAAATACAAATAAAATTAATTTATACAGTTACGTATATACATATGTTATACAAGGGAGTGGTAATGTAAAAAACAAAGTATGGAACTTATGCATTTATGGTGGAGTGCGGAGGAGCCGAGCTCCCTGCCCAGTACTAAACACACGAGAGGCCCAAACAGGAATCAGTAAGTCCTCTTTGACCTTAAGCTCATATTCTATGTAACTTGATTATGAAGGGTTTTATGGAAATCAGCTGCTTGCTGTGAATCCTGTGTTACCATCATATTAATTTGACCATTTTGGTGGATATAATGAGAGACAACACATGGTAAGCACAGGGCGCAGGACGCCGTTCATTGTTAATTCGACCTTGATACACGCTGGTGCTGCCCACTGCTACGCGAAGACTCGAAAAACAGCTCGATGCGGGGAGGTCCAGAGGGGTTCGATCGCATTCAAATGCCCTCCTATGACTATCAGGAGACAACCGGTCAGGCCTGTTTTGATGAAACCGAATTCATTTTCACGAAACAGAGGCACCCAGTTGTTTTCTAAGTAAAAGTACTTTCAACAGGAGCGGTGGGTTTGACGCTTGCTACCAAATTCTCCACTATATGACTTAAGTCCAAATGTCCATACAGTAACCTAAAGTCTCTCAGGTGGGCTAACCTGTGACTACTCGACTTAAAACGAAGGGAGGCCGAGCATTTACTCATATCTGCCCCAAAACTTATAAATTAATAGTTTACACCTACCAACACCTCCAAAGATCATTGATTAACACGTTATAGCTCATTTGGTTTATCCGCACACGGAAAGAAACATGACAAGTTTACGGGTTTAAGGGAAGTTAGGCGCTTACAGTGCTGGTTTCCAGATACAGTCGGCGACCACAGGCTTTGGTATCTGCAGCTTTCACGACGAGGTTGCCAGGTTTTGGTACCATTGTGCCTGTACAAACAAAAATGTTCCAACATGTAACTCCTCCTCCTCCTCCTCCTCCTCTCAGAGAGAAGGCAAACAAGCGTATTTCCAAATCAAATGTTGACCATTCCATTAAGTATCTATCAATTAAACTAAATGTAATTAAGTAGGAACAGTGCATTTATAATAAGGAATTTGCATTGCATTCTTTAGTTGGACGACGACTATATGAAATGTTGTAACCAATGTAATCATAAACTTGAATATGATGAGTTTGGTACCTGTGTGCTGGAAATTTTCCCATACACAAAATGCACAACAAAGTTTGTTTAGCGTTTTTGTGTTCATCATATTACAACAAGAGAAAAATAGTTCCTATCAGGAAGTGGTTCGGCCGAGTTAGAATGCTGCAGATCGATGAGGACCGGAATCTGCTTTGAGAGAGAGAGAGAGAGAGAGAGGCTGCTCTGGTATTTTTAAATTATTTTTTTTTTGCTCCATGTATTTGGCAGAGCGTGAGCTCCAGATTGCAGCACAGCTCGGCGGGCCCGGCTGGGAGGGGAGGTGAGAACAGCGTAGGAGGCTGCACACTCACACACACTCCGCGATAACATTCACACAAACAGACACAGGTAGATTAGATGATGAAAAGCATAATGTCGTCTCTGGAGAAAAGTGGACTGTAGTAGCGGGAGGTAGTGACGGAATATATCCAATAACACATAAAAAGGAAATTGGGGCTTTATACAGAAAAAACTGGGGTCAGCTTCCTGATTTATATTGGTGCAATAAATATTGGCCACATGACTCAAGCAGGTGCTAAAAGAATGTCTTTAAACTGGTCTTCAGTGGAGAGTTTTAGTCCCAGGATGGTCCAAATGCTGTTCCACAGGCCTTTCAGAATAAAAGCACCGGGGAGTGTACATTACATCACCAGAGGTTTGATTTAATAGGTCCATTTCTGTGTCCACTTTACAGTGTACTTGTATTTTGGGTTTGAATGATAAAAGCTGGTATTATTCTAAACCCATAAAAAGATCAAAACCAACCATCTTGAAACACACACACACACACACACACACACACACACACACACACACACACACACACACACACACACACACACACACACAATGGACTCCAGCACAGAATATTGAAATTGCATATTTTATTTCACCAGAATAATTATAAAAAAAACATTTGGTTAAATACAAGCTCTCTCGAATAATACGAAGCACTCCTACTCGTTAATAAAATAGAATTATATAATCTTACAAAAAAAAGAAAAAAAAAGCTCTCACTTGTCAATCATCACTTTGTGCATTTTCATAATGAATACCTCGATCTGAGAGCGGACATTTAGGCGTTTAGGACATCTTTGCATAACATAAGTGTACTTCTGCATGCTTGTGACACAGTATGTAAAAAAAAAAGGAACCAGTTGTGCTCGGGGGGGGATTCAAGTCATTTCATATGTTGCATAATGTATCAATGGACACTCTGTAATTTGTTACGGTCATTTTGAGCCAGACATTGCATAAGCGTCTCCGAAAGGGACACGTGCGTAACAGACAGAGAGAGTTTACGTACATAGATTCAATATACAATGCAGCATTAACAAACATGCCAGGACTAAACCTTATATGGTTGTACAGCTGTTATACGACACGTAGGCTGCGAGTGCTTGACAAAGCTACATACTGGATACATACATGTGGTTATGGCACCGAGCACAGCCGGATTAACTGGATGGTACACATAAAGCTTTAAAAGGCCACGATAACTGTGGTGTCCTCGGTGACATGATGTGATGCTACGTGCTTCACACATCAGAGGTCAGTGGGGCGGGGGTTTAGTGAACGTGTGCGCGACATTAACTCTGCGTCTCCCGTGAATGGGATCGGTTTACGTTGTGAAGACGATCTTGTTAGAATCCTGATGCCGAAACCATAGGCAAGTGAAGGGAGAACACCCTCAAGGACCCCTGGGGGGGGTGGGTTATAATCTATTTTCATTATAATTCCATCCATAAGTAACACAGTGACAGAATGTATGACTTTATACACTAAAAGCTAATTTGCAGCAGTTTAGGGGTCCTTGACGAGAAAAAGTTTGAGAACCACCGCTGTAGAGGGCGACCCTACTGATGCTCAGTTGCCTCCCTCTCTCAGTAATCGTCCTATTGGCTGTCGTCCTCGTCGTCAGCGCAAAATGAATGGAACTAGTGAGCAGACAATTGTGGCTGCAGACAAAAAGGTCAGTCTGTTGTGCCTACTTCATAAAATGCAACTGCCTTACAGCCAAGTTACCATGACAATTCTACAAATGGTAACATGGTCTTCACTTATACGGCTCCCAGAGGGCTTTACAGTTTGGTTTTCATTCAGCCATTCATGCACACATTCACACTCGGGGAGCAAGCTGAATCTGAAGGATGATACGTCGCCCAGCAAAGGAAAAATAAAACTATAAGAACAGCACCCCCCTCTCTCTCTTCCTGTTCTGGGCTACAAGAAAAAAAAATCCAAAACATTTCTCTGGTGGCAATTAATAAAAAAAAAAAAAAACACAGTGCGGAGGCTGTTTGAAGCTGCCAGTCATCTTGGCTGTCATTTATTTTTGGGAGTTATGCTATTATGCCTAAACCGCCATGGCGATGATTTAGCGATGCTGAGACATCGTTCAAATCCTCACCTGCGCTCTTTCAAACAAACGCTGAATTTAGTATCGAGTTAGAAACATGCCGGAGTAGAAGAAAACAAAGGCTCTTGTATAAGAAGACGTAATAGACTAACTTGATTTGGCCACTGTAGCCACGGCAACGTAAGTCAATAATACACACCAACCCAGTGACTGTATATGTGAGGGTGTGTGGAGGTGTTTGGGTGTATTTTTAGGGGGGTGCGCGTGGTGTGAAAAGACGGAGAACGCAGGATGAAAAGAAGTTATTTTTGGGGGTTGTACAAAAAAGGTGATTGCCAAGGTTTACAGCTCGGGCGTTGGCAACAAGAGCGCACTACTGTGGTCCACAAAAATGTCAGAAAGACGTCTGCTGTGGCCCCTAATTGTTTTCACTGGAGGGAGAAAGAAAAAAAAAAAAAAGACAGATCTTGTGCGTTAAAGCCAAAATAGCACCTCCAGAAAAGAAAAGCATCTGAACTGCTCTCATGAGATGGTTGTATAATAACCCCCCTAAAAACCCTTATTCCTGCATCAACAGATAGCAGATTGGCCATGAAATGGAATCAGCGCTAAAAATAAAAAGGTTTAAAAAATCTTAGGCATACACGCGAGAACACAAAAGAACTTTGAGCACATACTGTCAAACGTTCAACAGACAGAATCCACCTCAAAAAGGAGCTTTTTTGGGGGGGGGTTTTCAAGGTTTGTTCGGCAAATATTAATACACACACACACACACACACAACTTCATGGGACAAATGTCATCAGTCAACATCGTAAGAGTAAAAAATCCCATTCGATCATGCGCTTATGATTCTTCATGCGCACTGCTTCAGTCAACCACATCCGTGTGTCCCGCACTGTGAGCGACGCCATCGACCGCTGTCCGACAGCGTTCAACGTGAAAAGGCCGCAACACCCAGCAGGTTCGTACCAAAAGGCTCGTGTCTGGGATCGTACCATTTTTGTCTGCGTTCATTTACTCAGAATGCGCTGCCGTCCTTGACGCCTGAATTCAAGCCAAAAGTGAAACCAGACCTTTTCGGGGTTCTGCTCCTAAGGTTAAGAAAACCTCGTTGAAAATCACACTGACATTTCGTAAACACATATCACTAAAAATCCAGCCATGGAACATTACTGTGCATTATTGTGTACACAGAATTAATGTAATGTTGTATAACTTTGAACTTTGCCCCACGAGTCAGACTGAAGACAGTCAAATGGGGATGTATGAAAATGGACAGGGTGGACAGTAAACATTTTATGGACAGCTAAGACGTTTTAAAGACAGCATTAGAAGAGAGCTCAGGTAGATATGATGGACAAGGGAGAAACGGTGGCTGGCTGCAGTATAGGTCATAAGCCCCGCCCCCTCCATGTTACAGGATGGAACATGGGTCGGGCGGGTCCGCCCCCGATCGCCACGACACAGACTCTGGCTCCAAAAGACGCCACCAGCGCAAGACGGCAGCGGCCGTATCCGGGGGAGAGTTTGCCTTCATTTTTTGTACAGCGGGAGGAAGTGGAGACGCGTCGGCCATCTTTATATACATGTCCATGACGGTGACGCAGTAAATCAGTAAAATCATCAAATGAAAAATGACAATTCAACTTTTTTGACCTTAAAATCTTCACAAACATTAAACACAACATATATAGAAAGCTGCACTTTGTAGTTACTTTTGCAAACTAGCTATTCAACATTGCTACATATCATTAGCGCAGCTTTAGCTAAATTGTTGCTTGACCTCTAACCGGAGTCTATGCTCCTAACCGGGTTTTCTAAGCCAGTCTAATTAATAGTATTAGTTGTTGCTAAGAAGGCACGAGTTCGACAGAAATGCAATGCCAGCTTCCACCGTTTCATGTCCGGGACTGCTGCTGCTGTAATCTTTGGTTTGGATCTTCTGGTACATGTTCCACTTTTGTATTCATGAACCATTTCACTTAGCATCTCTCATGTATAGCATGTATTAAATAGGTTTTGTTTTGTGTCTACTCAAGTTTCGTGTGTATGAAAATGATGATTTTATTTTTTATGTTTAGGCCCTACCAAATGGAGTTTAGGGCCTGATTATGACAGTCAGAAGAGCTGTACAGAGTCGTTAACAGCTGGAGTGCAAGGTATCACAAAACCTTCAAAATAAAGGTTTCTCGTTGACCCCAGTGACCCAGATATAGATGATGGATGGTACTCACTGTCAACTTTTGAAAACAACGAGATAACGTCATGTATCATCGTAACGTGTTTTAACATGATTTGTTGGTTTTGTGTAATAACGAGAAAGTTTCAATTGTATGCGTTGTTTACGATTGTTAAACACGATATATATGTTATAATTTCTAGCAAGTACTGATTATGAGATTTTCGTTTATTGGTGGTTATTAAAGTAAAGCTATTTAAAGTTCAGATGAACAGAATTTTGACAAGCATATTTAAACTATCAGGAAGGCATAGCACTGAAAGACGACAAAAAAAACGACTTTGGTTTACAGATGTTAAAGCTTCTACGGTCTGGTTATAGTACTTTGAAATTCTTCGAATAAGCATGAGATTTGTAGTCCTATTAAGAGTCTTGTTGATCCTTCGTGACAGATAGGTAGGTTGACGTATAGATCATGATTTCTTTAGCTGCAAAGTATCATGGGATGTATGGTTCAGTAGAGCAGACGTCCGACGAGCAGAATGCGTAGAAACCGATTGAACGGAAAATGTGGGATTCGTTCGTGTGCAGACGCTACTCTAGATTGTGGTGTCCTTCATGAATTGCGGCCCATCCTTGTGCAGATGATATGAAAGGGGGGAAATTTGATTGAGTATGAAGCTGCGCAGCCTTTAGGTTGAACGGAAGGGTCGCGTGGTCCTGTTTGTGATCCGTTACACTCACACGTGATGATCGATGGGCCGGTGGGAATGTGGGATCCGTCAGATAGTCAAGTCAACATTACCTACATAAGCCGTGGTCCATTATAGCCACATCAGTTGCTGTGGAGGGTGAGATCGCATATTACTCTCTCTATGTGGGCGGTGGGCCGTCATAACGGAGCATGATGTTGAAGGACCGGGCAAAGTTGTTGGAGAGGGAGCAGCTGTTGCCTTCGTCCATGAGGGGCAGCAGGAAGGCCAGGAGCAGCAGGGCCAGTAGGAGGAGCCACAGCGGCAGAGCCAGCCGACACACCCGCTGACACAACCCAGGCTTCTGCAACAACAGCAGCAGCAGCGACACAGGGTTTAATGCACATACACATGCGTAATGAAGGTATTATCTTTAATACAAACAAATATGAAAATGACTGAAAAATTTAATTTTCATGTAGTCCATACTAGGTCACAGCACAGAGCACAGAGTGTCTTTCAAATCTTCATATAGTCTTTATGTAATCACAAGAGGGAGGCAAGGTATAGTGCTTCCCCTACAGTCCACTAATAAGAGAGATACTGTATATACAGATGGCCAATGTATGGCAAATGTAATTATCGCAAGTAAATAGTACATGAACCGTTGGAACATGTACCGTATTATAAGCAAGTGACATCATATGACATTCCTCAGATACTGTTGCTATTACATGCTGCAGTTTCTTGTGTTTCATTGACTCTCAGCATTGTGATATATCAACTTTTCAGATTGCATTGTATTTGTCTTCCATACATCTCCTCTCTACTGACTTTTTACATATAGTTGGCTTCTCTTTCTTTGCACCCGATTCATTTCTGCTGCAAATTCTTTGGCATGTTAGGAATGTTTCTTTTTGTTTGTCCATATCTGTGAGATTCAGGATGAATAAAAAAACAAACAATGATGCTGTGATTTTGTGATTAATTAATTAGCTCAGAAACAGAAAAGGGTTTACAAATGACACGTTTTGTTGTCGGATCTACGTTGAGAAAACCTGGCAAGTGTATGAAATCTGGATAGTTATAAGATGAAAGCAGAGAGCAGCTCACCAACACAGTCAGAAACACCGTGTACCACCGATACACCGACTCAGCTCAGCCCTCTAGACTCTTTCTCTCAGACTTGTTATTCTGTGAATCATGTTTACCGCCTACGTCCATCTTTCACCTTTTCGAACGGTGCCTCACCCAGCCTCGCTGGAAATAATAATAATTCATGTGAAACGAAACAGTTGCCTTCAAAAGGTAAAATGCACTGAGGCCCGGCGTGAAACGCTGATACATTAGGCTTGAACTCCACCGAGCTGACAGCTCCTGGTCTGGCATCATGACGCGAAACAGCGCGCGCGGGGGGGGTAATAACAGCCAATTATCATTAACCAATCAGCGCCATGGGCAGGGCTAATACCGCTGTCAATATTCAGGTTGGATATGTTGGTCTCTGGTGATTGGTTTGGAAAAAATTGGAACAGAAGACGGAAATGGAGCCAAACGAGTTGACAATTCAGTCCGACATCAGGCAAACATTTTTTTTTAAATGTATTAACATAGTTCCAATACAGAGCATGAAACTTCACTATACTGAATAGTACACTATACTGAAAACTGTAACTACTGATATTGTTTACTACTTGAACTGATCTATCACTGATCTATCATTTGACATTTGACAATGATGAACATACTGGCCAAGAGCTGCTACGATGCCTCATACTCTTAACACCCTATGATGGCTGCTGATTACACCCTGTAAAGGCCAAAACTTTACCATGTTACTGATGGTTTGATGTTTCAAGGTAGAAGAAGCTGCTAATTATTATTAAACATTTTTCCTCACATTTCATAGTTTTCTTTTCTTTTTTCTTTTAAATGATATCCCCAGTGTTCCGCAACACAAAAACTGGATAATTTAACAATATTATATGTTTTAGCTATTAGTGTTAATCAATTCAATTTTATTTCTGAGAAGTCGTGATATATTTACTTTGGTATGATAAATGGCTCTGATGGATATACTGTTGACTATATATGAGACTCCTTCCGTAACCTTAACCCCTCTTCGAATGTTACCAAAGATATCATGATCAAAATCATGAGGAAGGGGGTATTGTTCAAGACCTGTCTGCCTCAGGAACACACTTTTGCTGCTGGTGCTGAACCGGCGGTGAATTGAAAGTTAAAACGGAAATGAAATGTGTTTCTTTGCTTAAAAACGATATTATCACATATATATGTGTACATATATATATATATATGTATATATGTAGACAGGAAGTGTATACCATGTCATACCATTGGCGCAGCTTGTAACACGTCATCTTAGAGGATCTTTGGCAGCAAAGATTTTGGGCATGCACAGCAAATAATGATCACATAAGTTTGAATTTTTCATCCAGTTTTATCTTCTTAACCATTTTCAGGTGTTTAAACAGCTTCCAAAGGTTTTATGTTTAGTTCAATCTTGTCAACTGATTCAGTTTTAGAGTTTTATAAAGCTGCGAGTGCAGATCTTTCACTGTTTGTAGCCATTTGAATGAAGACTGCCTCACGGCAGGGAGGAAAATGGTAGCTCCAGGATGTGTGTCAGACATGCAGAGTGTGTTGGACTGTGTGTGTGTAAAAGGTTAATGACTGATGGAGAAGGAAGTGAAACTAGCTAATCATACACACCTCCATATGACAAACACTCACCGGGCAACACCACCTCAACATACTGTGATTGAGTGAATACACATGATAGAGGGACATGTATAACTATCCTTTTAGCAGTCATTAACACTGCAGTATTTGAGGGAATCAAATTTGAATGTAATATAAATGGATTTGAGAATATGGCAGGGCAGTGTAAAACCCTGAAGTTAGAAGTTAACCGTTTATATGTTCATGCTGCTGGCACATGTAGTTTGAACTACTGATATAGGGTACAATGACTTTAGAGTAGCTTCTTGGAACGTGAATGGCTTCGTTGAGAGGAGTAGAGTAATGACCAAAATGAGTGGGGTTGGGTACCATTTCAATTCTATTGATTCTTATCAAACCTTGGTTCCGATTCCAATATTTGTCAGCTGTTTCTGATGTGCTATAACACAGAAAAGTATCCAAGAAGGCTAAAGTCCATGGATACTGCTGTGAATAACCAGATATCAATAATTCATTTTGCACACCTAAATGGAAGAGACTCAGCCATTCATGGCTAAAGTGAAAGGAGTTTCTGTACTGGGGGGGGGGGGTCTCTGGGGAAGATACGGAGGTGGAGGGGTGCCCTCTGAACTCGTATCAAAGAAAAAAATATACATATGTATTAGAAAAATTGTATTCTTTTACCTTTACCGTATAAAAGGCGAATGTCTTACTACGTTGCTAATGTTAACGTTAGCTGTATTCTGGGGGCGACTGCAACGCATCGAACGCGGTGCACTCCTTCAGATTCCCGCCGCGTTGAAGGAAATTCTTCATCATACTGAAGGTGCTTTCTCCCTTTCACGAAATGTACTCACTGCAGGTGTCGCGTCACGGAAATATGTAAAAGTTAGGAACCAATAAGCAGCATCCAAATGCGCGAATTCACGGTTCTTGGACATTTGGGATCGGTTCCAACTCGGAACCAGTTCTTGATTGAGGGAAAATAATCAAGGCATATTCCTACAGGAAACCGATCCATCTCAAAATGAACATATTGCACAGAACCATTAACGCTGCATCATTTTAGCGGACAACAGCAGGGCGGTAAAATTAGGGGTGAGGCCGGTGTTTGCCACAGTGGCTGCTGCGACCATGCGCGCCGTCATTTTGGCAATCCCAGTATCTGTACCATAGTTGCGAGGTAAAATATAAAATAAATTGACCACCCTTGTTTATGTTTAACTGCCTCGAAAAAGTGAAAGTGAAAAAAGTTACGAAGACAGTTGTTGAAATGACCGCTTCAGAATCACAAGACTTTGATACATTAATAAATGTCAAATGGGATGCATCCAATAGTAAGGAGGAAACTGAAATTGGCCTGTTGGATGTTTGGAGGGACCTAAATCCATCCATCCATCCATCCATCCATCCAACTGAGCCCAACAGTAGCAAAGCAGACGGGATGTATACTGTTCTCCTAACTGTGCTTTAAATCAACAGATGACACCTATCATTCCAAAATGAATAAGAATGTATATAGAAATAAATACCTTGATTGAAAAGACTCGAAGAATTATAAAAGACCTTCAGTTTCTCCAGCACATCAAGTATTCTGGTAAAGTACGACAGAGTATTAGGGCCAGGTAAGATTCTTTTTGTGTTTCACATTAGTCCAAATGTCGAGAATAAAGTCGAAATGATGGTGGCAGCGTCAGAAAGTGATGACCCCCCCCCTGAAGATAAAGCCTGATAAAAGCAAGCAGGAGCGGAGGAACCCTCAGCCTGTAAAAGACCAAGTGAGAAATAGTCAGGACCATCTTGGAGGGCCAGGGGCCGGGTCATCTGAGGGTCAAGAAGGGGGGGGGGGGCATTCTTTAATCTGCTCCCCATCCACTGCTTACTAACTGAATGGTGGGTTGGGGGATTGGTTTTCGATATGCTTGACTTGAAGCTAGTCCTGGGTGGTCGGGTCAGGTGCTCTCTACAGCCCAAAGACTTCTGGGAAATTTCCATATGTCAAATGAATGCAGGAGAGCACTCCACTACACAAGAAGAATACATGTTATGTCTCCCTATACATCCTTTTGGAATAAATAGAAGAACTGGGTGTTTAGGATAAAGCTTCAAAGACAAAGGAAAGAGCGCCATCTGCAGAACTTCCACCTCTAATACTCTGACGTGTTTAATCGCTGGGAGTTGTAGTGCAAAAAAAACATTCACTGATTCCAGCTTCTTAAATGTGAGGATGTGTTGCTCTTCTCTATTTAACATCATTGTAAACGGAATATCTTTGGGTTTTTGGACTGTTGGTTGGACATAACAAGACCTTTGAAGACATTTTTCACTATTTTCTGATATGTTATGGACACAGCGATTCATCAGTTCACCAAAAAAACATCACAAATGTGTTTCCTAACAATTAAATATTGTTGTGTTTTTCCCCAGTGGGTGATTAATCATGGTGATCCTAATCCCAGTAAGCAAATTAATATTTCTCATTATCTTGTGCTGTCCAGTTACATTATGTTGATTTGTTTTCTTATAAATCCTAAATAGTTTGGCGTTACCTTTTGCACCTTCTCTGCGATGGCCGGCTCCTCTCGTTTGGCTTGGGCTCTCTGCGGAGATATGAAATATTTGAATGAATTGCGGATCATCTTCCTGAATTCCAACCACATCGGAGCTCTCGCTGACAACTGACTCATGCAGGACCACGCTGATGAACTGACTTTTTAGTGTCATGTTGCACAGCCCACTGGGTCCATCTTAAAAAGTAAGTAAAGTAAAGAGTTATACGAGTCTGTTTCATACAAATTGCTAGTTTTACTCAAAGTTCCTGCAGGTATTAAGTTCACCATTTAGGTTCATTGTTCTGTGCTGTTGTTGGTTGTTATACAATGAATATAATGAAATATACATAAAGATATTTCAAAAGAAGTAGGCTACTTTTCCCCCTTTTTTGTAATTATATATGTGTGTGGGGGGCGGTGGGGGTCGTCAGTGTATATACTATGGTAAAATAGGGGTCCCTTAAGAAAAAGGCTGGGAGCCACTGCCCTAAATGATGTTACACCGCCACCTTGTGGTGAAAAAGGAGGACTTCCATGACAACGCATCACAGGGAAGCTGTCAGTTAAGGCAGGACCCTGGCGACAGCAACTATAGACAGTTAATTAAGGCAAAAACAATGATTAAAATATACACATTTACATAGCCTGTATCTGACTGACAGGGCACTAACAACTTCACAGACAGGTTGTGGAGGGATCTCAGGTACCAAAGACATAGTCAGACGAGCACAAAGGCTCCCAGAAAAGACAATGTGTGCATTTGCGACAAAGTCTAAAGACAGTATAGCGAGCTTTATGAGAAGATTGTTCTACCCATTTAGGATTGTCGCATCCATAAACCAAAAAGTTCTTGTGAATTGAAACTCAGTTTTAACCCTCCTAACTCACCTTGGCACTGGCCCTGGCCCTGACATCTCCCACATCCTTCAGTTTGGACTTATAGAGCATCCAACGGTAGCGAAGTTCCTCCAGGCACACATCTTCTGCCGGTCCGGAACCAGCCTCATTCTCCTGACTCTCCTGGAGCAACAGCTGGAACTGCTCCTGACCCCAGGCCACTCCTGCCCTCAGAGCCTGCACCGGGGCACAGCAGAGAGTTTTAGGCATGCTGGACTAGTACAGGAAGTTCCTGGTGTCCTTTTCAATACAGATGCAGGAGTAAACGGTGGTTTCTGTTGTGTATTTTGTTGTCGTTTTTCGTTGTGATGTGAAGTCACACCTGAGGCCTGTACTACGAAGCACAATGTGAGGTTAGCAAAGGTAACTTCAGGGTTAACCCTGGGTTTGTAGGGTTACGATGGTGGTTCACTTTGCCATGGTAACTTATGCTGAAAACCTAACCTGCTCCGGAGCAGGATAACAGGTCAACTACTGGCCATAAGATCGAAGCTAACCCGGCTTGGAACCTAAGGCTGCTCCACTACCCATCCAACACCTGGCTAATGTCCGGTCGCAGGGAAATTGGAATGGATGAAATGAAGGTAACAGGAAATCAAAGAGTGTTTGTGCCCACATCTGACAGAGACCTGTCTCCACCACGACATCCCGGATCAAGCTATTGCTCTCGACTTACTTTCTCTGGGTGTATATGTGTACTGGTAAATATGTTATGAAGGGGCTACAAATTACAAATTAATTGTGCAAATGACAAATAAATGGCCTTGATTCCTTGATAATGAACTGATATGGTCGCCAATGGCTGCTTTGTAAGCGAGAAAATGTATACAGAAATCTTACAAACCTGGTTTGCTTTAGAATGATCAGCAATAACGTTCAGTCAATGTGATGAGTAGCACATGCACAACATGCAAAAACTTTGGTAGGGTTCTTTAATCAATTTTCAACAAATCACCCAAAGAATGTTCTTCCAGTCATCAGTAACAATACCGCATTATCCATCTGCTGGTAAATGAAGGTTACAACCGCATGCATTTAAGCATTTTAAACATCCTTTGCACTTTAAAAAGAGCTGGTGGGTCGTCATTCATCATTTCAGATGTTTTACTGTTAACAGAAACTCACCTTGAGTGTGTCCTGACGGATCTTGAGTTCTTTGGCGCTGAGCGTAGCTCCCTTGGTGCCGAGGATCCCTGAGAGGAGGTCATTCTCTTTGGACAGCCAGGCCTCGAACGCCCTCCTCCTGGACGTGTACTGTTCTGCGCCCCCCTGTCAAACCCGAAGCAACTCATAAAACGTTTGCGGAGCACAGTATGAACAAGTCAGTGGTCATTGTGTGCCTTTTTCTTTTAGTTTTGAGTCGGTGTGTGTGGCTGATGTGTGGACTGTTACCAAATCCATCAGCGAGAAAGGTTGGCTGCCACCAGACGTCTGTGCTTCTTTGTTTTTCTATCAATATGATTTCATTTCAAAAACAATTCTTTGGCCAGACAAGGGCAAAACGGGTGCCAAGGTGATTGCAGCCCTTCAAAGCTCACTGATGCTCGACAACTAAAATTGCAAAGATGACAGAATAGACATCTCAAGATGCCTGGTGCCTAGACAGCTGCATCCATCACTGGAATGAACAGTAAGCTCTGAACTAACTTTATGCTGTTTCTTTATGACTAATTCTACCCCCCCCCCTTAACACGTTTGCACTGATTATATAGCTGCAAAAGACCACAGTGTGTAAGAAAAGATGGCATGAAAGCCTCGCAACACAATAAACAACCCTCAGAATAGAAACGTGGGCAGAGCGGTACCAGGCAGTATAACTCCAATAAATTAATAAATGACTAGGGGGCCAATCACTCTATTTTCGTTGACGAAGCAAGATGTTGCCTTGTAGTCCCCATGAAATACCCTGCAGCCTTATAGCAGCCCCAGGAACTAAAGCACTAAATACACATTTAAACAAACATTTAGCAAGTAAGCACAATGTGAGCTGAAACGGTATAAAAGGTACTTATCATTCCAAGTGATACCTTGGTTTGAGCTGGGAAGGCTATACGGATTAGGGTGCATTTTAAGCTTTTTGAAATGGACGTTTTTTTAAATTTAAAAAAACGTACCTAATACCTACAGCATTCATTCTTTTTACAGCTGTCTTTCGCGCCATCACGTTGTACGTTGATGAGGTTGTTACGTTTACGTGCGGTGCAAAATGCACACTAAGCCGAGGGGGGGGTTTGGAGGTCTTGTTCTCCAGAAGCACTTTGCTGCCGGTCCGGACTCCTTCGGTGAGGAAGAAGACCATTTTGTTGAAGGAAACTGATCAGCATCAGGATATGCAAGAACAACATCTTATGATTCCAACACCTGACCAATTACACATTTTAGAAAGTTGTTTTTGTGCTAACCAATATTCCAATATCATTTTCACTGTTTTAACCCCACTGGAGATGAAGGAGCAACAGCGGACCCACCGGAGGCACTACACCCCAGCACTTCACGGCAGAGGACACAGCTTCTTTCCAGCACTCCCTGAACATAGGCACACAACGCCGCCCCCTTTTCAGCGATTCAGAAGAATTACTGACGGATGTGGAGTCCTTTCCACAAGTCAAAGGCCATTGCTGTGGTGGCTGGAGTGGCCACGGGAGTCGAAGCCGTGCTTATGGGGGATGGTCGAGGGGGTCGCGGCCAGGATTACTGATTCAGGAAATCTTGCAGTCTGCATCGGACCCTACTGTATCCCACAATGCAAAGCGCTGGCGGTGGTTTGCCATTAACGTTATATAAACGTCCGCTTATTTCCACTAAAGTCTGTTTCTGAACAAATTTGAGGTGAGAAATAAGCGACCCAGTTACTGAATCTTCACTCATATTAGATCTACAAGGCCTCATTTAAAAGTGTGTTCCGACTTTTGTAAGGCGGGGACAGACTACCTGCATGATTATTACTTCTGCTTTCTAAAACAGAAACTGGCTAAGCCGATTTGACAGTTTCATACTGCATACTGATACATGTGGCATGAAAAAAAGTATCTTCCACGTCTCCTTTCCTTGCAAGGTAACAGTTCAGAGGCAGGCTCCTCTCTATACGTCGAAACATAATGTATATTTGAGTGACCCTAAGGAGGATGCGGTGAATGACAGGAAGAAAAACAACACATCAAAAAACAACCCTCGTCTAATTTTAGAATTTAGCTGAATTTCCGCCAGATCGGCTGTCGTTTGATGTCCAATTTGAGGAGGTCGTGATGCCTAATTGCCCGAATGATTATCTGGCTTCTGGATGATGGGATGGATTACAGAGCAGTTTCATGCTCCGACTGTCACATGGCTGCTGTCAAGAGATCTGTTATATATTTTAGTGAGCTTGTTTTTAATATTATTGGAGTCGCATTTTACATGTAAAACACATGGGGGTGCACGTTGCGACCGGTCAGCTGATCTGTACAGTAGATCTTCTGCATAGTATTGGTCTATTTTTGTTGTCATGTTGGATGTTTCCCACCTCTGGCATGGGAAACACGATCCGTCCTGTTAAATTATCAGTACAAACAACTGAACCACTGGGCTGGAAAATTCAGGTTTGTTGAATAAAAGAAGGACTAGAGCTAGACTAGAGTTGACTACAAGTCCCAGAGAGCATTATGTAACCACTTACTGCTTTCAGCAGCTAGAGTTTGGATCAGTTTGGGATGAATTCAGCATTTCGGTTGTGAGGTGTTGTGCAACAGCCTCACGGAGGGAAGCCAACATAACCCTATAGTGCTGTTAATCGTTACGGTTATTATCCAGGAGACTCCTGTGTTTCTGTGTGGAGGAACACTGTTTATCAATTAAATTTACAGAGAGAAATACCTGGACCACTGGGCAGAGTAAAAAATGCTCAACAATACCATTGTGTGTTGCGTTGGTGTTGCTGATGGTTGCTTGGCGTGGTCCCTTCTGAACAGCGTGAACGCTCCTCGTCCTGGGCTCAGGCCTTCCCCTGCCTCCACGCTGCCTTCGTCAGAGCCCATTCTTTCTCCCTCGCCATAGCCGACCTTTGTGGTGATTGCTGTTCCCCGTTTGTCTCCGGCTAAGGTGCTGCCGTCGCCCCCTGCGGATTTGTCACCGTCAGGGCTTCCGTCAGCGGTGGAGTCTTTGGAAAGCTTCTGGCCTGCCCTGTTGCGAATGATCCAAGCAGAGCAATCTACTTCATCTCCTTTGAAAGAGCACCCACTGTCCTTGCCTGTCCTTGATGTGCTGAGATGTTCAGTGTCTTGTCCTGCCACAATGAGGTGACCTTCTCCGTGGCCCTGGATCCACCCGCCCTGACCCGTCATCAACCCCTCTCCCTCCAGGCTTCCTCCTCCCACAGGCCCAGAGCTAGCCATGGCTCCATACACCTCTGCTGGCTTGTCTTGCTGTTGGCCTCTCTGGCTCCTGGAGCCTCCTGTCCTGACCTTACTGTCCCCCTCCACCAGACTGACCTCTGTTGTTAGGGATGTGCCGTCTACAGACAGGCCTCCGACCCTCCATAAGTCAGACTCCGTTCGCTCTGTGGAGCTGCTCAGCAGCCTGGGAGAGAAAGAGAGAAAGTTTTCATAACTCGCCAGCTCATCACAACATCACAAGAAGAGACAGCAGAAAAGCAATATTCCTCTTGGCTCCATCCAGTTTTTTTTTTCCTGACATAAAACTTAGCAATATACTTGAGGTCAGAGAACCACTTAACAACCCAGTGACTGAGCTCGAGCGTTCTTTCTTGACCTCAGAAGCAGCAAGGTTTGACAAGAAATGTGAATCTCAAGTTCGTAAACGCTGAGTAACTGAACCTTGCGATACAATTTTGTTTGTCATCCTTCGGTGATTGGTTCGAAATCCACACATGATTACTTGGTGGCTACAGTCATGTAATAGCAACACTCAAAAAGAAGCCAATGTCACTCTGGGACAAACACAACTTTGAACTGTTGAACAATGTTTGAGTGTTGATTTCATGCAATTTATACATTCCTTAACACGTTTTATTTCACTTATTCTGATGTCTTTCTGTTTTACACTTTATATTCAACACCCCAATCAAAGATGAAAGACAAAAAAAAAAAATCATGTAGAAAATGTGGAATGACTACACCTGTATTCTCTATTTTGCTGTATTGTGTATTGGCCACTGAGCAGTGCCCGACATGCTTCTGTTGTTTTGCGTGGACACCGCTGTTGGGCAGTTAGCGTGTCATTTTTTTTGTCAGCAACAAGTAGTCCCAGTAACCGCCCTGCTTACTTTGACATTTGGGGGTTTGGCTGTCTCGTTGGAAGTTAGTGAGGTGGATTAATATCAGTTCGGTCTCAGTGTGAAGATACCTGGTTTTGATGCAGGGGCTTGAAGCGTGGGGAGGTTCTACAAAAGTTGTCTTATTTAAAGCTACACTTGGCAATATTATTGAATTATAACTTCGGTTAAAATAACTCATTTTGACCACTGGACCAGGTCTGAATCAAACAACCAATCGGGGTTAGCTAACCTTCTACAGAAGGTTCCATCTTCTGGATCGGAGTGTGAATCGAATCAAAACACAGAAGCCCTGATTACCCTGATCCATGGGTAGATTCAGGAGTCCCTTAGTTTTGTTTACAGTTGGAGGGTGAACCCCGCCACCACACACTAAGCGTACCAAACTAAAAACAACAACAACACCCTCATTTTTTTCCCCCCAGGTACCTGTGAAGATTGAGACTAATGTTGTACAGGGCCAACCAGGACTCTCGTAGGCGCTTCATGTCCCGCAGAATGTGGACCCGTCCCTCCTCTGAAGTCCTCTCCAGGACCCCCTGACCCTGGATCTCCATCTGCTGCAGCTGAAGCTCCTTCTCCGGAAACTCTCCAAGTGCTCTCTGCGGACAATGGGACACTTCAATATACACGCAGGTCAGAGAGAGGAGACCAGGTGTTTTTGACTTATCTTATTCGTGTCGCCATCAGAGCCACCATGAAGTTCATTTGTGTGAGTGATTCTTCTAGTCTTGCATAGCCAGGCCTATCTCCACACTTCGGAGACACCGCCATGCAGCATGCAAAACCACTGGTGCAGTCCTTCAAGTGTAAAACTTAGTATATAAAGTATATAAAGAAATAGTATATAAAGGCTTCTTTCTATACGTTTCTCTGGACTGACAGACTTGGGCTCGTTCTTCCATCATTGCCTCACTAATCCAGGTTACTTTGTTGTTATTTGTTGTTATCATATGTATTGCTGGGCATCCAATATCCATAAGTTTGGGTTTTGGGGTCCAGGAGTTTTGTGGATGGAGACAAACTGATTCACCTCATATGAAAAAGGGCTATATCACAGCTAAAGCACACCACTCAAGGCTCAACCAGAAAGTTTTTTGAACTGGCAACTTTTCTGCTCTATTTTCCAAACTGGACAAATCTCCATTAATGTGTGCAACAGGTTCCTTCCAAAATCCTAATGTTAAACTAAACCCTTAGATAAAGACGGACTATACTGTCCCCTAAAAGAAAACACACACCTCAGCCTCGTGCTGGCGGCCCTCTATGCTCCACTCTCCCGAGGGGCCGTGGAAGGACTCCAGCTTCTGCTTCATGATCATCAGCCACTTCTCTATGTTCAGCAGAGTGTCGTGGAAGCTCTCATGGTCTGCGATGCTCTCCTCGCTCTCATTCACCTTCATCTGCAAACCAGAGGAAAAAGATCAGCTGGACCAAACTTTTGACAAGTATACATTAGTCTGATGAGGGTCCAGTTTTGTCGGCTTGTTTTTTAACAGTGGCTGAAGATTTTCTCGGAATATGTACGGTCACTCACTCGGTTTAAGTTAACATGAACCAGTGGGACCAGTAGATAATTGGCGGACTTTCTGGAGGATACCCGGTCTGATGAGGAGAGACGGCATTCATCCCGCTTTGGATGGAGCGGCTCTCATATCTAGAAATCTGACCGACTTTATTGGTGAACCAAAACCGTGACAACCCAGAGTCCAGACCAGGAGGCAAAGTCACAGTCCTACACGCTTCTCTGTCTGTCTGTGTCTCTACGCTCTCTGTCTCTCCGTCTGTCTGTCTGTCCGTGTCTCTATGCTCTCTGTCTGTCTCTCTATGCTCTCTGAGCATGCACACAAACTTGTTGTTACCAACTGCGCTATACTGACCAAAATGCCACTGACAGTAGTGCATCTGTCAAGCCTGTGGAGTCCTTACACTCTAGCTCCGTCCTACAGTGGCACATGCACGGCGAGTTACCTCTGCTACTGTAGCTGCTGGTCACAGCTAAAAACACAGGAGGAACGGGACTCCATGATGGGTGTTAGTTTGGTGAACGCTTTAAACCAATAACATGACCTACACAGGACACAATTCCCATTCAATTGCTGTGCAAGTTTTGTGCGAAATTCGGAATTTATGGCAAAATAAAATGTAAATCAGCGCATGTTACAGTGCCATTAACTACATGAATACTAATACACTCAAGAAGACACGACAGGATGACACATGACTTGTGACTTTTCCCTCATTTTCTTATGAATTAATTTGTCCTTGTGGATCAGAAGAGATTATTATTGTCACATCTATTTACTTTGATTGCATCCAGGGCAAATAGTTCCAAAGTTGATTATAAAGCTCTGAAGTCCTTAAAGGGGGACAGGTCTCGGGGAGTTCCACAGCGCATGTGAAAAGGGTTGTGTTAAGCCTTCGGTGTCTCCCAGAGGGAGCTGTGCGAAGTCCGATAAATGTCCTCAGTGAGCTTGCAGCCCTCAGAGGATCTCAACCGAACTCTCAGGGGTCGAGTTGCATCGTGGGAAATGTAGGCACCCTGCAATTGTCCATCGTGAGTCCAAAACCAGTACAAAGCTCAGAAGAGCTGCAGAGGAACTGCAGAGTTGGCGATGATTCATGTGTCATGTTTTGTCACAATAAGCGTCATCTGATCCATCGTTAGTATAAAAAGATTGGCTTCATCAAATACTAACGATGAGCTGTAGTCAGAAGTGAGTCTTGTCTTACCCTGACTGCCTTGTACAGTTGTTTCCAGTCAGCATAGAGCCTCTCATACTGAGGCCTGTTGCTCTGACTGGACGAGACCAGAGTCTCCAGCGCTGTGATGTGGGCGTCGCAGTCCTCCAGGTCTTTCTGGATCACCTGAGGACACACAGTGTGACAGCATACACAACTGTGGTTTTGGTGCACACTTCCAGTTCAGGCAACACACACACAAACACACACACAAACATTATTTTAAAGAATTAAGTGATTGATTACCTAACTCAGGTCTCAAGGCTCTGCAGTCTGATTCTCATTGTGAACTTTACGACAAGACCAACCTGAAAATTGCTAATACTCCCACATTCCAGGACTTGGGCAGATGCAGACTCATGTTCATCAAGAACTCATACAAGAACAAAGAAACGGACTTTGTCATATAAAATCTAATAAACACTTATTGATAAGTGATGTTTAATTTCCCCCTTTAGGAAGAATGTGAAGCTTTTAAATCAACATGGCTGATTTTGATGCTGTAGATTACTAAACCTAATTTAGCGTTAGCTCAGGAATAAGCTCTCCCTTCAACACAATCGTGATAAAGAATCGTAAATTACTTCCCTCTGCTTCCTAGTAACCTCTCAGCTGCTGAAACGGTGCATTCAGGTGCTGCATTTACCCAAATTTAAACACACCTTGCCAAAATAATCATTCACTGCGTCATCCGGCGTACACTGGTTCCTCATTTCATGCATTCATTGTCTTTCATTGTGTTCATGATTGAATTATTAATTGTTCATCGCTGTATTCTTTGGTATTGATTCATGTTTGCATTTATTCATGTGTTTGTATGTTTAGTAGTCGTAGTTGTGTGTTTATAGTTGGTAGTTTAATAAATATTTCATTTATAAAGAACCTGATCACGTGGTTTGTGTGTATGAAGTATTACGGTCACTGTACACGAGTCAAGAACTCCGTAGTGACCTTTCAGACTGAGACTGAATTAATAATTTGCTATAATTTTCTCTTTTTAGGGTGGTGCCCCGTATTAAAATATAAATATTAATTATTTCTGATAGCCAGAGTTGAGGGTCATCCCTCCACTTCATTTTGTACTAATTTGTATTTAGGCCATTCCTTTAGCATTGCCTTAAATATGAAACCTAATATTGCTCTGAGCGCTGGGATTAAACTCACCCTGAACTGGTCGGACTGGCTTTTCTTAGCCAGGATGTCAGGCTGGAGGCTGTCAGCTGCCACCAGTCGGTCCCGGAGACCGGCCAGCTTGGAGCGAATCAACTCATAGGCGTCACCGAAGTCCTTGGTTCTTGAGATTAAGCCCTGAGAGTGTGGGGGGGGGGGGGGGGGGGGGGGGGAGTCATTAAGTGTGTTGTCACACAGCCAGAGTTTTCACCTCCTCCATAATGAAATGAGTCCTGCAGAAGGAGCTTGGGCCTAAAAAAAAAAAATACCCCATAGTGCTTTATCACATCTTTCAAGCTCTGTTTTGAACTCAAATTTTATTATTATTATTTTATTTCATTTGATAACGTTGACTTAGAGGGCTAATAATGTGCAGGATGCAACTATGAGCTTGTGTGTGTGTGTGTGTGTGTGTCCTCCCACCAATGGAGATGGAATTAGTAAAAAAAACTAGAGGGGGTGTGGTGTTATTTTTGGATCCTACCTGCAGCTAGTGGGATGGCCTAAAACTCAGCTGTCATTCATCACATTTACGTATCATTCACTGATGCCGAGGGAGAAACACTGACATCACACTGTGGCTGCTTAAAAACTACTAAGTCATCTACTCACTAGTCCGCCTTTACAGCCTCGATGTGTTTATACTCTATATCTATCTGTCTATATATCTATATCTATCTATATTCTCTTAAAAGTGAAGCTTAGCGGTGGTGACATTGAAGTAATGCGACCATGCGCCTTTTACTTCTGGCGATTCCATTTACGCTTCAAAAATCATCAAAGTGGTGTTCATTAGTGAAGATTATCTTGCTGAACAAAACGTGTAAGTATCATAAACTTTTGTTTTGCCACAGAGTTTATTTTTTGCAATAATCCTAAATCCAGTGGGACAATCCCATTGGCTTTTTGTCGAGGGAACCCGGGGCAATGCTAACTTCCGGGTTCGCCTCCAAAAATGTATCACCCCTGCGACACTACGCTGACATGCATGTCTTTTTGTCAGGACGTCAGGAGGTGTGCGATTTTGGGGCGGTGCCACATGAAACTTGACACTCATGAGAGAAAACACGGTTTAGACAGTGTTTTCCTTTCCTACAACTTTAGTGGAGTCCAAGAATGAAAATAAAGAGCTGACATGAGCAGAATATGGGACCTTTTAGAGTAGCTCTGCATGATTCACTGTTCAAGAAAGTCCTTATTTATCTTATACTGGCCCAGGGGGCGTGGCTGAGTGCAGTGACTGTATAGTTGTGACATCACAAACTTAAAGAAGTCCTGACGGCTCATTTAAAGACACAGTTTCTGAATACGGGCTGTGTGCGTTTCTCCGTGGACTGAGTGTTTTGATACTCTCACAGTATTTATACAGCACCGAGAGCTGCTTTAGAATCAAACAAGAGATGGACATCTCACTTTCTACAATATGGGACCTTTAAACGTTGATTTATACTCAGCTAGATATCCATTGCATCAAAAATGAAAAAGTTATCAAAACCAGCTACCTCCTTCTTGTCTATGGGATATGTTCACAGTTTTCTACACGGTTTGGAAGTTTACATTAAAATGCGAGACACAGTAAAAGCCGAACGAACGGCCGTTAACGCGTTGGTACCTGAAGCCGGCTCTTCCTCTGCACGAGCTGAGCGTGCAGCAGCTCTCTGTTCCTAACGCCGGTGGTCAGCTCGTCCTGCAGGCCGTCGGACCGCTCAGGACCGAACACGGAGTCCAGCAGGTCCCCCTTCACCTGCAGCAGACTGAGACGCTCCTGCAGCTGGATGCTGTCCTTCAGCAGACGCTATCATAAAAAAAAGGGGCAGAAATGGAGAACACATTATTAGTGCAGTTTTTATTTTTAATCAAAGCCACACATCATTTTCATAAAGTTTAACTCCAGAAAATATCTCTACACAGAATTTCATACAGAACTTCATACAGAATTTTGATGACTACACTACTGCCACAGTGACGCAACTCTTACACAAGCTTTGACTTTGAAATGTATTTGACTGTAGTAGACTTGAAATTGGAGAGTTATAAATCTTTCTGATTTTTTTTTTTTTTTGGCAGAACATAGATTTGTGTAGCCGGTATGTTATTTTACGGATCTGCCACCCCCCCTCCCTTTTCAGCCCCCCCCCCCCCGTATTAAGTCACAGTGTTTATCCGCATTGTTTTATGTAATAGTGTAACAGCAGTGAGAGTGAGACAGGAAGCTTTGTAAGAAAGCAGATGCTGGCATGCAACAAAAGGTGCCTGGTGAGATGGGTCCTTGTCAAGTGTTACAACAACTGTGTCTCTGATGCAACACATTCAGAGCTCGTCAAGGTTTCCGCTCACACTGGGCTGAAAAACCAATTAAATCTACTTTTCTTGTATATCGCTATAAACTACACTGACATTAGAGATATTATCAGATTCGTTAGCGTTCTCTGTATGGAAGAAAACTCTCACAGTTGCATGAAATATGTATCTGACAGAAAAATCAAAAGATGAGTGGCAACCACTCTGTATTCTGTGTAATTTAGAAAGGCGTTGGAGCGCAGTGGAAAAGATTTGTAATTGGGATCGCGGCTTAAACAGACTGAAGGTCCATCATGTGCCGTAGAAGTTCCTGAAGGTTTTCTGAGGTCGCTCGTCAAGTGTGTGTGTGTGTATATATAGATATATACACATGTACATACACATACACACACAGTTATAGAGCAACATTACCCAACAAGTCCAATATTCACTTTCTTTCAGCTCTTTTAGCTCTTTTGGTCTCTACCAACTCCTGAGGGAAATATCTGGCTCTTTAGCTGCTGAATGCTCCTCCATGTTCACCAGCAAGTCTCTAACTGTGTCTGTCTGCTGCTGGGCAGGTAGTGAACAGTGGCTTTTTACAGCAGGTCCATCACTATGATGCAAATAACATTACACATTGTTGTAAAAAAAATATCGATTATAGCTGCATTTAAGGAAATGTCTGTGTTTTACCTCTATGTTCTGGACCAACATGGCGATGTGGGAGAAGTCGGTGACCTCGGCGGAAGCCTCCAGGACCCGAGAGACCATGTGGCTCCACTGGGCGTAGACCAGCAGTGGGTCCTGGAGGATGTTTCTCAGCCCCGACTCCGACTCTGAACATAGCCTTGTCGCTCTGCATTTCACGCTGCAACACAGAGACCTTTTTGTTTACAAAGATTTACATGAGAATTTCAAAACTGACCTAACAAGGCTGTCATTATTTTGTACATATAACATAATATGTGCCAAACATATATATATATATATATATATATATATATATATATATATATATATATATATAGTGAGAGGCTTCGTCACAGTGCGTCACAAGTGTGTCAACAACACATTTCCCCATCAGGTTCTCCTTAAAATCATCCCACACAAAGAAAATAAATATTCTTGGTTGAGCATTGAAACTGCATCAACTGAAAACAGGTGGATTCAATCTGTACTACAACGCTACATCACGCTCTGACTGAGTCACGACTCTGGCGCGGTTTCAATGTCTCTCTGGAAACGTTGCAGAAGCGCAGCCACGTGTATGACATGGTAATAATATAGAGCTGTTTGGTGAGACGTTTTTTTTTTTTTACAAGCATGAGTTTTGTGGCTCATTTAGATGGTGGCAGGTGCTTTGTGGTTATACTCGAATATCACAAGCTTTTGTTGCTTTCTGACTTTCTGTCATCATTATTTTGAAATGCCCGTACAGCCAATCTCACAGCACAGCTGTTGTCATTAACAAGGACTTTCTCTGCAGCTCAGTAACAACTGTTGCTGAATGTAGTGTTCATGAGCCACGTTTCTGTTGTATGGCAACAGAGACAGATAAATATGTAAATGAGGGCCACTATACAGTGACTTCGAGAGGGGGAGGAGATTCCCTCCTTCCCTCGCTTTCCTATCTCCCTCTCTCTCTCATAAAAAAAATTGTTTTACTGTGTATGTGTGAAAACACAATCAGAAAGACATGAAAAACACAATTAAAAATGACTTTCAATTGACAGGCAATTGCCAGTAAATACAGGTATTTATATATGCTCACAAGTGAATTGAATGGTTCAGAGATGCAAGCTGCTCCAGCAAAATATATACATATATATACACACACGTCTGTTTGTATATGTGTTTGTGTATATATGTATATACATACACCCACACACACACATATACATATATATACACATTTTGGTTCTGTGTTCTGTGCTGTCTCTGTGGGCCTTGCTATTTTTCATTTCACTGCACATCCTACATGTGACAAATGCAGTTCTTGAATCAAATTGTGCAGAAAAATGAAATATCTGAAAAGCTTTCAAACAGACCTCCACCTCTTGTAAAATTGTATTGTATCTCTGAAGCCTTTTTCAGAGTCTGAAAGCTTGTGCAACTGCCGGGAGCGAACGGTCTAATTAAAGTTTCAGGCAGTTGGTCTGTGCAAATCAAAGTGTCACTATACAAGCACGCAGGATTTAAACCAGGAACAGCTCGTATCCAGGTTAAAAGGTGTTTTTTGGATAAGATGTTCATATTATCTAGGGCACAGTGTTTCTAGATGGAAACGCATAATCCAGCACACAGATTGTATTGTTTTATTGTGTCGGGAGTGCTGTCACGCATTTGTGAACATGACACAATGTGTTATTAGGTTACGCTCAAAAGCTAATGGTTTACATGAGATAAATGGTACCGACTACAATGGAACGTAGATAATTACAATGTACATTTTCAAATCTGGCATCCTCGTCTTATTATTATATTTTGGCATGCTTGAGATTTTTTTTTAAAATACCTGAAAAACAAACGAAAAACAAACAAATCTGTGTTAAATGCTTAGAAGCAAATGTTAGCATGCTACCATGCCACACTAAGATGGTGAACATTGTCAGTGTTAGCATGTTGACTTAGCACTTAGCTCAGAGTCGTTAGCGTGGCTGTAGATACAGTGCATCCGGAAAGTATTCACAGCGCTTCACTTTTTCCACATTTTGTTATGTTGCAGCCTTATACCAAAATGGATTAAATTCATTTTTTTCCTCAAAATTCTACACACAACACCCCATAATGACAACGTGAAAAAAGTTTGAGATTTTTGCAAATTTATTAAAAATAAAAAACCTGAGAAATCACATGTACATAAGTATTCACAGCCTTTGCTCAATACTTTGTTGATGCACCTTTGGCAGCAATTACAGCCTCAAGTCTTTTTGAATATGATGCCACAAGCTTGGCACACCTATCTTTGGGCAGTTTCACCCATTCCTCTTTGCAGCACCTCTCAAGCTCCATCAGGTTGGATGGGAAGCGTCGGTGCACAGCCATTTTCAGATCTCTCCAGAGATGTTCAATCGGATTCAAGTCTGGGCTCTGGCTGGGCCACTCAAGGACATTCACAGAGTTGTCCTGAAGCCACTCCTTTGATATCTTGGCTGTGTGCTTAGGGTCGTTGTCCTGCTGAAAGATAAACCGTCGCCCCAGTCTGAGGTCAAGAGCGCTCTGGAGCAAGTTTTCATCCAGGATGTCTCTGTACTTTGCTGCATTCATCTTTCCCTCTATCCTGACTAGTCTCCCAGTTCCTGCCGCTGAAAAACATCCCCACAGCATGATGCTGCCACCACCATGCTTCACTGTAGGGATGGTATTGGCCTGGTGATGAGCGGTGCCTGGTTTCCTCCAAACGTGACGCCTGGCATTCACACCAAAGAGTTCAATCTTTGTCTCATCAGACCAGAGAATTTTGTTTCTCATGGTCTGAGAGTCCTTCAGGTGCCTTTTGGCAAACTCCAGGCGGGCTGCTATGTGCCTTTTACTAAGGAGTGGCTTCCGTCTGGCCACTCTACCATACAGGCCTGATTGGTGGATTGCTGCAGAGATGGTTGTCCTTCTGGAAGGTTCTCCTCTCTCCACAGAGGAACTCTGGAGCTCTGACAGAGTGACCATGGGGTTCTTGGTCACCTCCCTGACTAAGGCCCTTCTCCCCCGATTATTCAGTTTAGATGGCCGGCCAGCTCTAGGAAGAGTCCTGGTGGTTCCGAACTTCTTCCACTTACGGATGATGGAGGCCACTGTGCTCATTGGGACCTTCAAAGCAGCAGAAATTTTTCTGTAACCTTCCCCAGATTTGTGCCTCGAGACAATCCTGTCTCGGAGGTCTACAGACAATTCCTTTGACTTCATGCTTGGTTTGTGCTCTGACATGCACTGTCAACTGTGGGACCTTATATAGACAGGTGTGTGCCTTTCCAAATCATGTCCAATCAACTGAATTTACCACAGGTGGACTCCAATTAAGCTGCAGAAACATCTCAAGGATGATCAGTGGAAACAGGATGCACCTGAGCTCAATTTTGAGCTTCATGGCAAAGGCTGTGAATACTTATGTACATGTGATTTCTTAGTTTTTTATTTTTAATAAATTTGCAAAAATTTCAAAAAAACGTTTTTCACATTGTCATTATGGGGTGTTGTGTGTAGAATTTTGAGGAAAAAAATTAATTTAATCCATTTTGGAATAAGGGTGTAACATAACAAAATGTGGAAAAAGTGAAGCGCCGTGAATACTTTCCGGATGCACTGTATTTAGTCTTGGCTCCTGTAAAGGAATTCATTCTTGGGGGAGCAAATAATGCCCGTTAGGTTTGAATATTTCTTATTTTCAAGTGGACGTTGTGTTCTGACGGTACAGAAAAGGCAAAAGAGTCGTCAAAAAACATGTATTCATCTTCTGGCAACCATGAATATCATTTTTATCGGGCCAGTAGTTGTCAAGATATGTTGGTCCAGACCATGTAAAATACAACTTAAAGATCTACAATGGAATATGATTCATTTGAGAGCTCAGTGGCTTTAACAGTGTGACGTTTTATGGGTCCATAAAGCCCAAATGATGTCCTGAATAATAAACATTTCAACAGAGTTTTCAATAATGAATGGATATTTACTTGGGTTTTAAATGGAGCTGTTCTTTTAAGGAGGTTGAAAATCAACAACTGCTTTTAAACCCAGCACAACTAACTAAATTCACTAAAACAACATCTGAATATCTGAACTTTGATGGGGGCTGTTGTGACAGCAACTGGATAAAAAAAAAAAAGGCACAAGACCGGAGGGGATGGAGGACTTTCCACGATGGCCTATGTTCCTTAGGGCATACAAAGGCCTAATGTGTCTGAACTTTGTCGTCATTTTCCGTACAATTACCGCCAAATCTCATAATTCTTTCCAGGAAACTCAACAAATTATTATTAGGAAACTGTTAGGAAATGATGGACCCATTTAATAAAGTGTTGCCGCCATTTGTTAGCACCGAGGCCAAACAGGGTTAGGGCACATAATTAGGGCGCTAAAGCCACAAAATTCACAAATGGGATGCTTAATGGTTTGTTGTAGGTCACGGAGCAAATTGCGAAGCTGTGTCATTTGTCTTCATGTGACTTCATTTTAGGCTTGTTTTTTTTTGTTTGTTTTTTTTTTTTTAAATCAAAATACTATTTAAAATTATCATTACCTCCCAGCTAAGTGAACACATGGCTCAAAACAGCCGACTCATGTCTGAGTTTTAAATATCCAAAAACTGGAGCACTCCGATTAAGCCCCATAAATCTCTGAAAGCAGCACTAAAGGCTAAGTAGGACGACCTGCGGCAGGGAAATAGAATTTAGACATGTGGAATATTTACTTTTTTTGTTGAGTAGTTTATATTGCTAATAGGCAAAGAGATGTGCATTACATCATGACCTGATCCCAACAATTTCTGGGCTCCGAGTGATAGGCAGCCTGTTTTTTTGTTTTCTTTATAATTTCGATATTTTTGTTATATAGTGACAGCTGGAGACAGACAGGAAAGGGTGGCAGACAGAGAGAGAGAGAGAGGGGGGGACATGCAGCAAAAAGGGCACGGGCTGCTGCGCTAAGGATAGGGACCTTGTGGACTTATTGAATGTGGGATAAATGGAAGATTCTACAGGGCTATACAGGCCCTCTGCTGTTATCCTATTGCATATGTGAGATTAAATGACACAAAACTGATTCTAAACACCCCCACATTGTTTGCTGTTTATATAAATGATTTGGCTAAAAAAAAAAAGTTTTATTCTTTTATGCAGACAACATTATTTTATTATCACCATCTGAAAAAACTGTAACAACTCCTGCTGCATTTTTACTAAAGGAGACTTTTGGATGACTCAGCCTCAGATACAAGGGCACCCTAGCTGAGGCGTAGTCCTTACCGCAGCTGGTGTGGGTTCCATTCCAACCCTGCCCATCTTCAGCTATATAATATAATAGAAACCATATCATTAACTGTAGCTGCACTGTAATTTTAAGCCAACCATTCTACAATTTTACTTTGTTGTAATCCTTCTCTATATTGTCTTTTTATGTTATTTTTTTATGTTTCTTTAATATCCTGTCTCATGTAAAGTACTTTGAATTGCCTTTGTTTGTTGAAAGGCATTATGCAAATACATTTGTCTGGCCTCACCCTTAATTTGTTTAAGCTATCAACAGCGTCAGTGCGGTGAGTCACACTTAAACAATTCATATTCACATTAAGTTATGCAATCAGTAATTTAAGGAAAGTCCAGTAAGGACCATGGTTGATAAATCAAAACTGAATGACATGAACGGGAACTAGTCTGAGGCAAATCCAAATATTTGGTACTGCAAGTGCACCTGTGCAGGTATTATGTGGACCCGCAAGGTCTTTGACTCAGTTGGTAGGCTTCCTGTCACATACCTCTGATGTTCTTTCACTACAGCCAGGACGTCGTCAGAAAGGTGCCGCGAGTCCTCTGAGAACCTGAAGAGCTCTTTGAGCTGAGCCTTGAGAAGTTCCACTTGGGACTCCTCCCCTGCCAGGGTATTCCTCACGCCCTGCAAGATACAAATAATGGGAAAACGAGCAAAGTGAGCTCAAGGGGCGACAGTTGCACACTTGCGCAGCCAATGTCTGCACTGTTTAATGCTGGTGTTCACGTCACATCGTTTAGACTAGTTGTAATTCTGGAACATTTATGAGCTATCTGGAACAGTGGCACCACCGTCCATTATTCTTCTCCACTTCCTGTTCCTCCATGTTTGTTTTATTTTGCTATGGGAGACTTTTCCTAACGGTGGACATTCATGACTTGTCATAGCATGAACAGCACAGAAGCAACTAATAACAGCAATGATGACTATGTTCCATTTATTTGGTCCAGTCAGCCAGCATGCACAATAGAGTGCTGCAGGAATGAGTCCTAAAACCCAGAAAGGAGTCTGCACTTTTACACTTTCGGTTCCCTCGTCTGGAAGTCAGTGGGGTTTTTTTTGAATGGGTTTTTGGTTAGATGCCTGAAATAAGGTCTGTGGTTACACACAAGCTTGAGAGATTTCAACGTTTTGTTCTACGACATAAAATACATCAGTAGATACCCCCACTCGTGAATTTTGAAGCTTTTGAAGATTATCTTACAAAATACGTCATCCCTGCAGCACTCTATACCAAAGCCCTGGAAGTGGCTCATGTATATAGACTGCAGCCATTACTAATGCCAAGAATGAATGACACAGCTGCAGATAATAAACAACAAGCAACTAACAGTGTGTGTGTGTGTATTGTTAGTATTATGAGTGGCTGCTAATTGGCACATCTAAATGAAGCATAATTACTCTGCTATGACAGGTCTGTGAAGAGTCCATCGAAAAGCAGAGCTGCACTATTGTGAAAGATCCCCCCACACCAAACTTCATTAACAAATCTAACTATTGATACAGCTACATATGTACACTTTAATCTTTATTTATGGAAACTGTCTTCAAAGAAATCTGACAAACAAGTTCAATCCAGTCCAAAATGGTGTCTCAGCTCAGTGACTAATCGGTGTCCAAAATCCAATTCACTGTACAGTACAATGACTCACCTACCGAACAAGTGAGTGACTTGAGACACACCCAAACTTCCTTTATAAGAGCTGATTCAATAGATGTCGTTACATATATTGCTGTTGCGTAAATGCGACTTTGTTGTCCTTCCTTTTCACATGAAGGTTAAAGACTTGCACATCCAGTATGTCAGAGAAGAACTCAATATCAAAAAAAAAAAAGAGTGAGTTTATCTGCTCCGAACTCAACGTATCAATAATTGTTTTAAATGCAAGAGCGGTGACACCTTCAAGTGACACCTGGCTATCATGTCACCTCGCCTGGCTTCAGCCATTGGGAACCAGTTGGCAAAAATCGCTGTCATATTTAGGAGCTGAGGTTGAAACAGTGAAATGGCATATTCAAAACTAACCAATGCAAAGAAAAGACGAGTTGATTGTGAAACAGTGCGTCGATGGATGAGCACACTTAAGCCGTGTTTATGCTCGCGCGAGCAGGCCTCCGTAGATGTCGCGTGAGCTTTGAGATCGCAACGAGGAGTTTATGCTTAACAGGCGATCCGTTGTAGTATGGTCCGAAACGCCAGTGGAAGATCGTCATAAACCAACATGGCTGCACTCTGCACTACGGCTTGTTGTCGCTGAGGAAGAATGTATCTGTTTTTATCTATTAAATGTGGTGGCAGTCTCTCTCCATGAGTCCAGAGTCATGTGGCTGTCCCCTGCGGTCTCTCGTGGAAGGGTCGTGGGGGCGCTTGAAATGACATACCGGCTCGGGTCAGTCTAGTTTCACAGGTGTCCATGTTGATGTGTCGCCTAGTTACAAAAATTCAGAGGTGCACGACCACGCGCCGTGACAGCTTGCGGAGCCTTCGGCATGGCGCGATGGCGTAATATTGGGCGCACGGACCCTCGCGCCAGAGATTCTACGGTGACCATAAATCCAGCTTGACGCGTTTGCCCAAAAGGAAGCACAATTAAGTGGTCTTAATTTGCAATGAAGCAGTGGCCAAGGTAAAGAGTGAGGATGTAAAACACCACTTCCACACCAGAAACAACCCATTTTTGAACTAAACTATCTCCCAGAGCACAGAGGCAAGAACAGGAAAACGTAACTAGCTGAAATCTTCATCAACGCTGCCACAACAACATCAATGTTTGTGTTGTATTTTGGTTGTTTATCTGGTAGTATTATCTCTGTTTCCTCTGCGCTTTTGCTCCAACTGTATGTGTTTTAGAGTTTTTTTCGTTATCGTGGCTTTTTTTTTTTTAATCTAAAGCGGTCATGCTCACACCGATAGCAGCAAGCTAGCGCAGGGTGCAACCATGGGAAGCAATTTGGTGTGTCTTTTCAGTGTCTTGCCCAAGGACACTTCAACATGTGGACAGGGAGGAAGCGGGGATCAAACGTCAAGTTAGTGACAGACAGACCAAGCTCATACCCCCAGCACACTAATTAATAAACACTTACATCTAGTTTTTTTTTGCCTGGCCATCACACCTCAAGTACCCAGGTTTAAGGTCTTGGTCAAACAACGAAGATGTCACTTCCATTAAAATAGAAATGACTTTTGTGTACATAGTTCTGGAGTTTTTACAACTTAGGTAATTGCTTAAATCAGAGCAAAACTGATGCCAAGAAGTGGCCCGCTGGTTACAGTTAGTCCAAAACTCTGCAGCAAGACACTTCCGATTCGATTCAGGACTCAAATCAAGATCCTCCTCCTCATCTATAAAGGCCCTAAATAATCGTGCGAGTATGTCGGCGAACTGTTATTGCCCCATAATTCTGCTAGGCCCCTCAGGTCCTCTGAACAAGGCCTGCTAGTGGTACCTCGTTCAAAAACAAAAAACAAAACACGTGGAGACTGTGTGTTCTCAGACCTGGGTCTCCCCCTCGGACTCAGATCAGCTCCCTCTGTCGGGTGTAGAAGACCTCTCTTTTTTTTCTATCCGTTTTTATGCTTGACTCATGTACCCTATTTTGATTTGGGATGGCCTAACTGTTTTTATCGGTTTTGGTAATTTATTGTGCCGTGTCTCCTGTTTTAAGTGTTTTTTGTAAAGCACTTCGTAACGTAGGTTTTGAAAGGTGCTATATAAATAACTATATAAATAATAGTTACTTACTTAATCCATCCTTTGTTGAACTGTGACACTGTTGAAATGTGATATGACATCTACTATCTCCCCATTTACTGAGGCCAACGGTTTCTTTCCAGAAACTGGCATGTGCTCTCATGAATTATTAAAAGCACACAACTGAGTCTCTTTCTTTAAAGTGAGGGCCATTAATGGAGCATGATCTATAATTGTTTTGGCATTTTACTTCCCGTCAATCCAAATTCTGAGCGCGACAATATTTCAGCTAAAGCTCGCGAAGCAGGTGAACTGGAGTTGTTTACAATCCATTTCACGTCTCCAACTAAAAGTGAAAGCAGATTGTGTCACAGTGGGGCGACAGCCTGTCTAGATTGCAGCAGATGACAGACGGATGAGTCCGCCAGGTCATTTAACATTCCAGTCACACCCTACTGAAGCAGCTTCACAGGTCCACAGCTACGGAACCCTTCCATTGGAAGATTCTCAGTGAACACCCTCCTGCCGACTTTATCTGTCACATGCTGCAAACGGGTATATAAAAACACATGAAAGCTAAATTCTATAGAAGCAAAGCTTATCACGTCTATTCCCACTTTTTCTACCACACAACGGGACGCGACTGCGCATCAATCCACAGCCAGGGAAGACTTGTCAGACAAAGAGGTGGATGAACCAGGTATATGTCACAGTGTGAAGCGCCCAGGCAGAAATAATCTGAGACTCTACCACACCTCTCGGAGGCATTCAGCGGGTCCACTAAAGTAATCAGCTTCCCTGACAGGGCTGCAGGATTCTGTTCCCAGTGTGTCAGGCATGGGAGATAAAAATAACTGTGATGGAGATAAAGAATCCAGTCAGGAGTCCTCATGTCAGGGCATGTAGACTGTATCACCTCTATGAGGGACTAGAGGAGGAACAATGTTTGTTTAAAGGGGGAAAGTCATTGCAAGAAGGCATCAAAATAAATAAATAAATGGTGTTCAAGTGCGGAGAAGAATCGCTAATAGCAAGGAAGAGAGAAGAGATGGAGGAGGACAGACAGAGTGCGAAATATTTTTGGTATGCTGGGAGGGAGTGGAGTGAAATTGACGATAACAAACCCAGTTCCTTCTTTGCTACCGACCACAATGTGCCCAGTATCAGAAAAAAAAGTAGTGAATTTGGACTGAAATGTCCAAATGGCCAGATTTGTAATCTTAGGCTGTACCTTATAGAAGGTAAAGTTCAGTGGAGCTTCGACGGGGGACTGTCAAGGTCCCTAACCCTAACCGACAAAACTATCACCATTGTCAGTTTAAGCCTATGGCATTTTACACTGCATAAATTAGCCTAGCGGCAAGCAGACTTTCCTCTACTCGTAGCTTAATAAATTACTGAATATCTTTTATACTTCTTCGAACTCACCGTTGGTTTAAGTCTCTGCATCTCCCGACAGAACACCGAGGCTGAATTTCAGCAAACCACACCCTCAAGGGTCTAATGAAGGAAATTTGCCCTGCTATTGACTGTCAGCTCCTAACAAATAGGAACTTTTATCCAAAACTTTAACTCTAATTGTTGCTTTTTTTAGTCATGGATATCTAATGTTATAGAGACATAATAAAGATTTAAAACCATGGTTTCAAAATCTCTTGACGGTACATGAATGTATAATTAAGTAACCACATTACAATTGGCTTTGTTCAGCAAGCTGGTGTCTTTAACGTCATGTAAACGAGTTAATACAATACTATTAATACAGTTAGAATAAGAAATCAGGATCAAAATGTCATAAAAACTTTGAAACTAATTAAATCGTGTAGTTTAAATACTGTGAATTTATTCACATCTTGCACTTGATTTGTTTAACTAGTACTGTGATGAAGTACAAATGTATCAAATTGAATGATCATTTACCACCGCAGATGATTTACAGTTTACAATGTCTTATCTGGTCAGAGGACATTAAGTTTCGTCAATTCGAATGTACTTATTGTGGGTCAGCTGACAATTTAAAAAAAGGTATTAAAGATGGAAGAGCATGTTGGTATTGTAGTCCGTCTCAAACACTTCGAGTGCCCTCCCCCCCTGCTGGCTGTTACCTGTTGTTACCATTCAGAGCGCTGGTAATCTGGATTTGGTGATCCTAAAAAAAGTTGGATTTTTGGATCAGGGTGATCCCGATCCAATTTTCTTTGAGGAACTGGTACAAAAGTAAGAAGGATTACCTGATCCTGGTTAGGAAAAAAAGGGATTTCCAAATCCTGATCTTTCTGATCTAGATTACATTTTTGAACAAGTGACCCCAGGCTACTATGGTGAATGTAGACGCGTTGTCCAATTATCTGCATAACCTGCTTTCTCTGAGTAATCTGGTCCTATATCGAGTTTAACTTTCCAAGGCACTCTGAGTTTAAGTCCTATTTTTTTTTGCATTCTCTGCATTTCATCTGAAACTTCATGAGAATTACATGTCAGAAATGGGTACTTCACTTGAGTAGCCATCCAAGACCACAATAAGTGTGACTTCCCTGCATCTAGACTACTACATTTCCACTGAATTTAATGATGCTGCTGATATGTTTAAAAAAAAAAAAACCTACCGTGTATTTCCTCCACTGGCCCACCATCTGCTCCTCGGTGCGGTCCGCGCGGTCCCCAGCCTCACGGCCCTCTTCCAGTTCCTGGTCCAGACCCAGCAGCAGCACCCTGAGGCAGCCGATGTCTTCTCCCAGCCGCTGGCAACGGGCCATGTACTGAGTGTGGGAGTCCAGGCTGGAGCGCAGGCCCTCCTCGGCCTCACACAGGCCCTGCCTCAGCCTCTGCCAGCCCAGCCTCAGCTCCTCTGCCTCCTCCACCACCGCCTCCGCCCCCGCTGGGGAGGTGTTACCCCTCACCGCCTCCACCGCACCCTCGATATGCTGCAGGGTCTTCTCCTCGCCGGCCACGCTGTCGTCCAATGCCTGACATGGGCAGAGGACAGTGAGAAGTGGAATTACCTGTAGTATAATATCTCACACGGCAAATTCACTATGTGTTCATGTATGTTCTGCTGCTCTCACTTTCTTTTTAAAACTGAAATACGATGTTTTATTACCAATGAATTCCACTCGCTTCACATCCTTCAAATTAAAAGTCTGCCATAAGCTGGAGGCGCAACTACTCCGCACAGTCGGCAGTTTAGCAAAATGGAATAGCAAAATTAAAAGACTTTTTGTTACATTTACACTGTAAATGTGTCTTTCATTATATTCACTGCATAAAAAGCAATTCAATGGAGCTTTGGCGACCCCTGATGAACCACTTGCTTTCTACTGTATTCCTCCATTAATGGTCTTTGTATATTTACCACGAGGAGAATTCTATTTTACTTTTCAAAAAAAGTACAAAAGTACTTGTTACACATCTGAGAATATGTATTCAAACTCTAAATTGAATATTCTCCCTTTCCCCACTGCTGAAAATAACACTGACACAAGACTATGAATGTGGCAGACATCAGACAGCAGCTTCCTAATTCACTTTCGGCGAGTCTCACTTGCAAGGCCCTGAGTTTGTCCTCGGGTGTATCCTCCCTCTCCATCAGATCGGTGAGCTCCTGGGTTTTTGACAGCAGCCAGGACTGGAACTTCTGAACCCAGCCTAGGTATGTCTGGTGCTCCTCAGTGATCTTCTGAAGCAGCGCCAGGCGCTCCTAGCAAAGCAGGAGAGAGAGAGAGACACGAGCGCCTTGTGCTAATTTGTCACATCGCACTGTTCAACATGAATTAAGGTCTCACATCACGCAGACAATTCACAATTGGGTGGGAGCCTGAATGTGAATGTGACTCTCTGTTGTCTGTTATTTCAACTACAAGTTTTCTTGAGAGACACAGAGACTAACCAAAAAACGAAAACCAGTTCACATGTATGAGGCGCTTCCAGGAAACATTAGCCCATAAAACGCAGCATTATTTAAAAAAAATAAAAATAAATCACAGCTTTTGCATTTGGAGTCAAAAGTACAGCTCTGCCAGCAGACGAGTGTGTTCAAGTTGAATGTGTGAGGCAGGTGGAAACTTTTTTTTTGAAAGAGCTGTCTGGAAACAAAGGGGAAGAGGAAGCCTCATTGTGCGGCTCACGGAGGAGAAGCGTCGACTAATCCAACAGTATCTCTACTCTGAATGGAAATGATTCCTTCCAATAAACACTGTGTGTGTGTGTGTGTGTGTGTGTGTGTGTGTGTGTGGTGGAAGCAAAAGAACGAGAGCACAGCAAAAATGTCTCCATTTCAAGCCACTGACTATTGCAACTGCAAGTGTTTTCTCAAGCCCCGTGCTTCCTGTTCCTTCTATTCAAACGACTTTTGTTTTTACTCAACAGGATTAACACGCTTTCATTCCGTGGTTCAATTTCACTTTCTTTCTTTGGAGTGTTTGTTTCCTTTTTCTTTTCTTTCTTTTTTCATTTCAGGTAGCCTACTTCCTTTGGAATATATTCATGTATATTTCATTATATTCATTGCATAAAAACAAAAAAACAACAGCACGGAACAATGAACCTAAATAGTGCACTTAATACCTGCAGGAAGTTTGTGTAAAATTTGTATAAAATTCTGAACAGACTATTTCCTGTGGATATTGCAACGTATCAGACGATGTTTCCTTATATTTTTAAAGGAACACAATTCTAGGTCTGTATTATGATTCATTTCTAATATGTTTTAACAGTGCAAGCCACCTGGCTTTATAATAAATAAATAAATAAACTTCTAAAATAACCCTTAAATTTAGTTGTCTTCCTCACAGAAATTAATCAAATACATGTTTGTATGTACAGGAGGGCTTCGTGCCCCCCCTGTAGTACTGGAATGAGTAATAATAACAATAATAATAATAATAATAATTTGTATCGCACTTTTTAAAAAACACTGTTTTACAAAGTGCTTTCCATACAATAAAACCCAAAGGCAGCAACAGAAAAAAACAGAAAAAAATAGAAATGAGGTGAAATATAAACAAATACAACTAACAACATGTCAACAAACAAGAGATACAAATTTAAAAAATCTATGCATGTAAGTATTGCCAAGAACAAATTCAATCAAATTAAAAAACAATGGGAGTGATTCATATAAACACTTGTTTATAAAAGTGTGTTTTTAGAAGGGATTTAAAAGATGAAACTGATTTTGCCAGCCTAATGTCCTAAGGCAGGCACCATCACCTTTAGTCTTGAGCCTGGACTGTGGAACAAACAAAAAAGGAGCTTTGGCTTGAGGATCTAAGGCTGCGTTAAAAAAAGGTCAGCAATATAACTAGGGGCTAGACCTTTCCGTTGCCTTAAAAGTAATCAGTAAGATCTTCTTTTTGACTGAGGTGAGGTATAGAGAGAGTTGCAATAGTCCAGACGAGATGAAATAAAAGCACGAACCACCTTCTCTAAAATCAGCGTGAGATAAAAACGGATTTTCCCAAATCTAGACATATTTTTCTCAGTATACGGCGCTGGATAGTCGAGTATATGATTTCGCTTCATCCGTGTTATTTCCAGGACTGCATCAATAAAGAAGGAATATTACACTTGTGATTGCACACTCTCTCTTTGGAACGGCAATAGAATGCATTTGAGATCTATTCACATTGGCACGAGGTGGTGACTACTGTATGCATTTGAATCTAGGCTCATCTCACAACAGTGACTTTATGCGGTAATTACTTTTTTTTCCGTTTTTTCTTTTTTAAAGTGCCCCCGAAATTTTGTGAATGCCCCCAAATACTTCTTTAATTCCCTACACTGTTTGCAGCCCTACTACAGCCTGGATGCAACACGCATTTCATTGATGCAACACATCATTGTGTCCTGAGGTCAGTGACATGTGCAAAAAAAATGTTTTGTTTTGTTTTGTTTTTGTTTCCCTGCTTTGACTCACGACTCATGCTGTGCACGTTGTGTTGTTGCCTGGCTGAAGTTTTAAAAACAGGACGATGACCTTAACCCAGGGAGCAAAATCATGTGACCTTGATTATGTAGAAAGCTTACAGACTAGAAATTCATTTTTGAATATGTTGCAATAGCTCTCAGCATATGCATGCCTTGTATGTAAGTGTGGTACTTCTGCAGTAGAGAAAAAAAACATAAAAAAGCACCTCACCTCAGCTCTGTCTCTGACATTGTTGTAGGCCTCCTGCAGCCTTTCCTGGGCCTGGGGCTCAACACTGGGGTCCTGGGTCCTGTTGTGCAGCGCGGCGGCTTCGTCCAGCAGCCTCTCGAGCAGCGCCGCCTGGCTGTGGATGTCGCTCACCGCCACCCTCTGCTGGTCCACCTGCCAGAGCTTCTCCTTCACCCCCAGTTGCAGCTCCACGCCGACGTCCAGGCTGCGCTGCTGCCTCATCAGCCACAGCTCGAACTCCTCGTGGGCCTTCAGGTACTCGCTCCAGTGGAGCCACACCCACTCAATGCGGCTGGGTGCGAGGTGAAACACATGAAGAAGAGCGGCTAACATTGAAATGCGACCACAAGCCAGAAGCTCATTGCAAACCAGATGTGTCAACAACACACACAGCGATAACTGCCTGATAACACACTAAGCCCATTTAGCTAGCAAGCGTGTAATTAACACCACTGATAAAATGATACGAGCTCAGTCAAAACAGAAACTGAACATTAACCATGCCTATGCCACAATGCGGTTCAATTAGCAATGTATGCAGTTAGTTGATTATAATACACCACAATCTGTAATTAAGACTGGTTGTCAAATCACTTCGACTCCTTTCGATAAAACGTCTGGATGTGGCACACATACAGCGCTGAAGTCGTTTCAAAACAAGACAAAACATGCCAAATATTCTCCGGTGGGAGGATTCGCTGCTCTTCTCCGTTTTATATCACTGTAAACACAAAACAAGCCACTTCTAAGACGTCACCTTGGGCATTTGTGAAATGTTATAAATGAGCTACAGCCTAACGCTAACATGACAATCTGTGTCACCGTGATAGTAAGCAAATCTGACATTATATTACCTAAAATAAAAGTGTCAGTATTTTCACAGTTTGGGCTGAGTTTGCATTTGCAACCATGAAGGTGAGACGGTACAATTGAAAGAACCTCCAAACAATGATCCGGATGATATCTGGGGGGGGGGGGGGGGGGGAATGATTGCTCAAACAAACCCATGTTCAACAACAACCAAAGTTATGCCACCTTTGAACGATTAGTCTACAACCATGCACAAACCCCTTGTCTCCAGTACCTGTGGCAGTGGGTGATGTAGGTGCAGGTCTCCTCCCACAGGCTCTTCAGGTCTCGGAGTTTGGCGTGGGTGTGGTTCCGCAGCTCTTCGTCTCCGCTCTGCAGAAGGCCCTCGGCTGCCACCAGCACCATGTCCATCTTCACGCGACCCTCGTGCTCCGAATGATGGATTTTCTACACATTCAGTGGGGGAACAAGGAGCAGCACCTTAGTCCATCTGAAGTATAAATATAATTTTATTTGTATTGTGTTTTCGGCGATAGTCAACCGATATTCCCCCAAAGAAGGTCATTAAAGTATCATTATCTTATGAATGAAAAAGTCACATTTCAGAATCTGTTTTTGAGACCTTTTTGGAGAACGTGCATTGAAGATCTGCATTAAAAGGTCGAGGCATCAACAAAAATAAAAGAGACATATAAACCATATCATAATGCCTCACTTATCATAATCTAAGTGAGGTATCCCACCTCTGTCTCCTTGAGTCGGGCCTCCAGAGCATCACGGGGCCCCTGGGTGTTGTCATTGGCCTTCAGCCTCTCCTGGACGGCCCGCATCCAAGAGAGGGCTGCCTCCAGGCTCTCCATGAACTCCTGCTGCTCCTGCTGAGTCATGACCAGTCCCGGGCCTGTGAAGAAGAACGGCAGTCAAGACTCTAAAATCAGCAGGCCCTTAATGTTAAATGGGGAACTCTGCTTTTATTAACAGATAGCCCTGCGTTACAAACCGGGAGCGTGACGTTTGAGAAGACATGGGGCATTTACGAAGGCAGGGTTTCACAAAAAGATGACACCGGTTGCTTCATGGGACATGTAGGATTAAGTGTTTTTGAAGCTTGTCCCATTCCAGGGACTAAAAGTCAGGATATCTCAGCTTCCGCTGCTTCGATTTTGGCCATTCTTTTTTATAAAAAGTCTGTCTCTTGCGAGTCCCTTCGCCATCTCTGGAAGTGCGATTCTAAATGACTTCAGTACCTGATCAAGGACGAGAGACATACGATAGATAAAAAGAAAGTTGTTTTCTTTTAGTAGAAATGATTTAGTAGGAATTTTACAAATCCGTGGTTTGTATGAGATGACATGGTCATGCAATCGCTCCTCACCTTTTTTTTCTAGTCTTTGCTGCTGCACTGTTCATTACTCCACTGGCCTAAGGCATAGAGTTGAATCAACACCTCACTGACATGGCAACAACAAAAACTTGTTTGGTTTTTTTTTTTGGTTTTTTTTTGTCCGCTGGCTGTAGTGGACACAAATAAATAGTGTTCTATTTCATACATTTGGGGAAAAAAAATTAAGATCATTCAGGCCCCCGTCTTGTTATGTGCATTTTCAAGAACAAGGCAATAGAAAAATTCCTGGAATTCCGTCAGCTGCATTAAGGCCAGTGCAGGGTTGTGCAGGGTTGTGCAGTGTGCCCTCAGGAGATGCAGCTGGGGGTGGGGGGAGGTGGGACACCTTGGTAGAACATAACTGACAAATGTAAGTCAAGAGTCTGCAGTAAAATGTATTGGAGGGAGGAGTCCTGGCACTGCAGGAGCACAAGGAGGCACCACACCATTTCTTAGGGGGGGGGGGGGGGGGATAAAACGCACATGGGCCATTTTCCTGAATGACTCATTTGTGCCCACCACAACATTCCTTCAGCCCTCGTTTTGCCTCAGACTCTTGAACTTAGTAACATTTATAGCCCCGAGTCTTCGGTGGAAGCTAACGAAGAACATTTTAAAACCTCTCTTTGTACTGCAGTTGTTTTTCCCTTTATCAATGTATTTTTGTTTATTCACTAGTAATAGAAGTAGCACTTTATCAGCCAACTAAATGTACTGGGTTAGGGTTACGAGCTCATTTTCTCTTTTGGAACATATGGTTCAAATGTTTAAAAACATTCATTTAAATGCGCCTCGGTTAGCTTAGTACCAATTAGCACTAATTTATTACTTTTACCCCCCCCCCCCCCCCCCCTTCTCTCTGTCACTATACCACTTTGTCTCTCTTTGTCTTTAGTTTTAACAAACACACAACAACACGCATGATACGGGCTACTTTTTGTGACCTCATGTAGCTGCTATAACAGAGGAAAATGATGCAAACAATGCGCCATGATGTCTCACAATTCCGTCCATTTGTTAAGAGTAGCCGAACGTTTTGGTCTGAGCTTCTGACCCGCTGCGGGCTGCTCGGAGACAGAAGAGGCCCCTCCTCCCTCCGTTTGACAGCTCGCGCAGTAAACTCGCATTAACACTAACTTAAACATACTACGCCTCGCACGTGCCACAGACTGCGACGGCGGTATTATTCACTCGGTTTGTTCGCCGTGTCACGCGAACTGCGGTCAGCGCGCTCATTTGTAATTCAAGGACACTTCAGAATACAGTCTAGCGCGCGCGCACACACGCGCACACACACACACACACACACACACACACACAGTCCAGCTTCCACATATAACTTCAGTCTGGTATTAACGACCTTACGTTATATGCTATGCTAGTTTTGAGGCGGACACTCAACGTTAGGACCGCACTAGTTGACGCTAATACCCCCGGCCACAACGGACAACAAACCCATAAGGGTAGACACGGATCTCATTATAGTACAGTAATCTAACGCAGAGCTGGCGTAGGCGCGAGAGGGGACACAGAGCGCCGCCGTGTTTGTAGGAAGAGGCAGGCCTGTCATCATTAAGCTAGCCGGACAACGGCGCAAGCTTTATTGGTCACGCGTGGCTTTATAAGGATAACAACACTTACGGCTTCGCGTTCATCAGGTGTGAGGGGCCGATAGAGCGAACACTCTCCCGCTGGTGCTGTGTACAGTGAAGTTTAGGGGGCAGGCAGGAAGTTGAGCCGAGGCCGGAGGGAGGAGGAGCGAGGGGCGGACTCAACGTGCAGCGTGTCATGCTGCCTTCCCTGACTCCTTGTAAACTACACATACAGTCCCGTCCAGTCGAGCAGAAATGCAAATCGTTCGGCGTGCAGCTCGCACAGAAACAGACTAAACTTCGACGAAACAAATGTGCCGCAAAAATAGGATAAAAAAGTATATTCTTATCCAATTTTAGTATCAAACAAAATATACTACAATAATAAAAGATGCACTTATACTTATTGTAGCACCGTAAATTCTGGGCTACACTAGCAGTTGTTATATTTTCCAGTAATAAGGGGATTTTACATGTTTTATTACAAGCTATTTTTTATTAAGGGCTCACATTTGTCATGCTGGTTGTGCCAGTTATTCTGGATAGATTGGATTGGACATATTCCCCTAAAATCATTTCAATAAAAAGGCGAGATAGTCAACTGAAGGACAGCCATCAAAGAAGCTTCCTCCCAAGATCAACAGCAGTCATATAAAAAGGTGTAAAGAAAATGGAAGAAAACCAAGATCTTTTTCCAATTTCCTTTTTACATTTAGGCTTCATTGTTATGGCGTAGAATTGTGTGGACCCATACAGTGAATTGCCTTAGTTATGAAGTATTTGTGAGGCCTTTACCAATCAGGGAAGTTTAGCTGTAAACCAAGTAATGCCTTCACATGTTGTAAGAGCAACCAGCATTCCATGGTCTTTTCATTTTACAATTTAGCACTTTTTTTTTAACCAACATTAACATGGGAGGAAACAGCTCCCAAAATAAACATAAAAAGGAGAACAGACCGTCCACTCTTCACACTATGACACCACAAATGCTTTTATTGAGCACATTAATCAAAAGCATGTGTAACGGCTAATTCTGGCCTCTCCAGAATTGTTTTGTTTAACTTTGCGCCGTACGTCTGTAGTGGGAAAATACAACACATCCCTTCTACACCCTGAAGAGTTTATTTTAGGTCACAGGTATTTGCTGTGGTGCCCTTTGACCCTAGCAAGGGACCATAGACTTCTCGACGTGTTCTCAGTGGTGCATTTTTCAGCTGTCTGTAATCATCATTTATTGTGGCCTTGATCCTTACAAGGTGATGACTGTCAAAGAGAGTGACGTATGTCTTACTAGTGTTCACATTCTTTGCTGTACATGCTGTATAAAAGCAGACCACTCTGAGATGCAGTACGGTCAGCCGGGCAGGGGCCGTCCGTCTGCAAACGTGAATAAACCACAAGAACTGCTTCCTTGTTGCCAGTCTTCTGTTTTTCCTAAAATTCCCACGACAACGTCCTTCAGTCTTTCTGACAGTTCAGTTCATACCGTGCTTATCCACTGGCAGTGTATATCAGTGTTTCCGGGCGGCGCATGAACTCATCGGCAGACTGGATTGAACCAGAGGAAGAAACGAATCCAGAGCAGCTGCTGACCCAGAGCAGCACTGATTCAAACAAGCAAGGCGCGCCCTGGAAGTTTGATCCTATTGGTGGAAATAACAGCAACAGTTCCCACCCAGTTTCCATCCAGTCTATCTCAGCGTATACTGGGCTTCAATAACTAAATTGCCATTGAAAATCCCACACACAAATCTGTGTTTAAAATTTAATTGTTTGCCAAATTACAACAATACATTTTGGCGCTCACCTCTGGTGTAGATGGTGTTGGTTTTTGAGATTTCTGCATCCATCTGCCTTACAGTGTTGGTATTTTACTATTCACTTCAGTATATAATTATCACTAAACACAATTTTTGGTTGAGCACGTTTATTTTTGTTCCGGTTTACAGTACGACATTATGTTTCCAAGTTGAGCGTTAACAGTTAATTGTCATAGGTTTATCAGAGTGGTCTGAAATGTGTTAATATAGTTGACCTGGTTGTCTTTGTTTCTCCACATGCTGCTGCTGCTGCTCCTGAGTCGTCTGCCCAAAAGATGAGCTGAAGGTTGAGGCAGCCTTTTGTGCTGAAAACAGGAAGTGGAAGAAGCCAACTTCCTGTGCTAAAGAATGGCAGCATGTGGATATTAGTCTTAGTATTTTCAGTATTTACAGTTACTGTTGTTGTAGTTTTAGGTATATGTACCCCTCTTTTTGTGTCATTTGTTAGGTCAGGTTTGTTAAATTCAGACTTCTGTTGGATTATTGTTTTGTTGACCTCAGTTTAGTTAAAAGGGCCCAGATTTAGTCGTATTTTTCTTTGTGTATGTGTTTGAAACACATGCAACTGGCCAAATAAAGCCTTAACTTATCCTTGTGTCCCTTTTACTCTGGATAATCCCAAGAACGCCGCGTCGACAGCTTTCATAGGGACTAGTTGTTTGGTAGAAAGTAGTTCTAATAAAACAGTAAGGTCTGTATCTCAAAATGTCAGCAGATAAAACAAAAAAAGTGTTCCTGACTGTGTACCACTGGAAAAAAACAATGATTTGAATTGCAATATGGGCGTGCTGACGCTTTTAAGAAAAATGACTGTAATCTAACGTGCGTGTTGTTAAATCTACTGTTAAACTGCATGCGATTTGATATCTTTGTGTCTCCTAAATATGGGACTGGCCTCCTCCTCTTTCCAGTCGCATCCTTCTCCTCCCTTTTCTATCTATCTATGGAAAATCACAAACCGTCCCAACGGACAATTTATTCAAATTGCAGCTAGCATGGAGCCAAGCTAAAGACGGAGCAGGACAGAAACGTCTTCTGCTTTGTTTTCAGCGTAAACCCTAGCTTTAGTTTGTTTTTAGTGTCGGTTTACTAGATTTAGTCAGGTTTGAAATGAACTGCTCATTGGTTTAATTTTTGTGTTCTACATTCTACAGGTACACTATACAGTGAACATTATTCTGTAATGCTCAGAGTGTATCATAAATCCTTTTGCATTATGCTTTTACATTTAATACTAATTCATTCGAGTCTGACTCTGGGAACACTTTGAAATTGTGTTTTTTTTTTCAACCCTGGTTCAGTATTTTGAGGGTTTTTTGTGCCAGGTCTACTTTCATCTCATGGCGAAATCCATGCAGCAAGCGTTTCCAATAAATTGAGATCAAGATGCACTTTTTAAATGTGAAATTAGTCCTAATGCAAACAAGACTAAATATATGTTATTCTCTAGAGCCAGAGATATTGTGGACACTAGCTTGCATACTACTACTACTCGGAATAGACACAGCATTGAGAGGGTCTCAGTGTGCGAATATCCCGATAATCTGGCTGGATCAAAAAACGTCCGTTTAGATTTCACATTGACACACAAAAGTTGGATATTTGTGCAGAAAAACAGCTCATTTTCCTTCTTGTCCGTCCTGGATTACGGTGATACTATCTATAGACGCGCCTCTGCCTCCACTGTTAAACCCCTATCACTCCACCGGTGACAGTTACTCCATTTATCATTACATTTTGTACGAAAAGGTTGGGTGGGCTTAATCTCTTAACGGTAAGACGTGACAAGCATTTATTCGTAAAGCCTTAAATGGAAACTTACCATCAGGTATCACTTCCTTGTTAAATTGGTCCTAAAATCATTATGCGACCTGTTCAAATGATTGGCTAATGCTAAGTGCAAACACATAATATGGGGAAGCTGCTTTTCAGGACTTAAATAAAGGTTTGAATGGATGAATGAATGCATTTCAGTTGATGTCAGTGCTTTTGGCGCTGAGTTTTGTCCATTTTTGACCACAACTAAAACAATGGCGGGGACTTTGGAACCGTAGCAACCAAAAGAACCCGTGAGAGGGAGAAAAGAGAAAAAAAAAGAGAAAAAGGACTTGAGTAAAATTTGAAAGATCACCTGACCCGACACTAAATCAACATGTGACTCGAGTCTTCAGGGTGAAATCCTCCCTGCGGCTCAGCGAAGGCTGTGAAGGCTTCTTTGACCAAAACAATCTGGCCAATGTAAATTATCACAGTTACACATAATTATCAGTTATTTTGAAATTGTACCACGCACTCACCAAAATCACATTTAATCTCACTGATAAAGGTCTGACAGTTATAGATCGATCTCTCTCTCTCTTCTCTTTATGATTATAATCACACATTGTCGCTGTAAATCAAGACACAGATTAAACGCCCCCCCCCCCCCCCCCCGTGTTTTTACTACAGTAACATATTAATGTAGTGCTATTAAATAAAGAAATACTTCATTGTGAATCACGTGAATAAATTGTGTACAATACGAAAACGGAACAATCATTTGTGAAATGATTTAAGAAACTCAATTTGAAATTATGCAAATTCTTACTTTCATGAAAACATAGATTTAATAGTATTCATTCGTTTTCAGAGTTGTGCGTCTTTCTCCTTATAAAATGCAGCCGAGCTCACTCTGAATTAACCAGCTAACGTTAGCTGCTGCTGCTAACACTGTCTCTTTACTTTGAAACTAAGTAATAATCCAAGCTCACGAGCTGAACCTGGCCAGTTAGCCGGGCGGGTAGGTGTGTGCAGCATTGTTATGCTTCTCGTGGCACAAGTAGACAGGCTAGCGAGCCTCACTTTGCAGGTCGTAACGACCCTTGAGAGTCTTCCCAAGCTTTGTTTGGCTCCACCAATCAGAGGGCCTGTGTGTAGCCTGACAGGTTAAACCCAGGGCAAAAACGGACTGAAAAGCCACTCGCTCTTGCTCGTGAAGTGGCCTTGTGTTTTTTACCAACTCGTGAAAGCTGGAGGACAAAAAATGGGATCTAATAAAATTGGACAGGATATGTCTCCCTATCCCCCAATTGAAATAAACCCCTTGACCGTTTCAACTGGCTTTCTTAATCCAAGAGTTAATTCTATGAATGCTCAGTTTGTATGTTCTGGAATAGGCTCTGCTCCTGAGGGTACTCCTTAATGAATGCAAGCAGGAGTGAGAGATTCAGCAGGGGGGGGGGCACAACAAACCCTGGAGGGCTACAGAAGAGAACACAATACCAATCCACCTTCTTTTCAAGGCCTCATGTCTCATAAGCTTATTCCTCTGTGCCACAGAGCCTCCATTGTTGTCCAAACAAAAACAAATCAATGAGTCACACAGTTGCACTGGGTAACATGTTCTGCACAATGTAGTTTATTTGGATTCAATCCCAGGTCCTGCTGCCCAAATGCTTTCTGGAGCACCAAATGTGGATTAATCCACTGCTGAAAATAGTCCCCAACAGTAACATTTGCTAAAAACAAAATTGGCCAGCTGTTTAAGGAAATGACTGAGCCTTGAAACTAAACAACATATTTGCGAGCTGTTTTTAAAGATGCACATCTTCAGTCGGAACCAATGTGCCGGGTGCTGAGAGCCACAGAAAGGTTTTATGGAAGTCACAAAGAATTGAGAGACGGACTCAGACATTGTTTGTTTTGGCCTTTTCATGGAATTTTGCTGACTACAAGAAAAATGAGTAACAACAGCGGGCTTATGGTTGAAGTTACAGAGGCTGAAATGAAATCGATCTGGACTCACGCTGCTGCCAAAACAAATCATTCAAACCCAGCTGGCAGCATGACATGTTGCAGTGAAATGTTGTCACTTGGAATTTGGCATCGCACTCACTTAAGGACATAGAAATGGAGACTTTTAGCACATGATATATATGATATATGATGTATTTTCCCTCATGATTAGTTCCCATTACAAGATACAAAATCGCTAATCACAAGAAAGGATCTCAATTTCTTTTCTCTTTTTTTCCCCCTGTCTTTTGACCAATACTTTTGTCCACAACAACTTACCGAATCAAATAATGAAATAATTGCCCACCGGAGAGCACTGGCCATGCTAGCGGTGTAGGGATGGCAGTCAGTCAGTCGGTCGGTCCACCACTTTGGTCCAGGCTGAAATATCCCAGCAACTACCGTATAACAAAGATTCTGATTGACATTTTACACAGACATTCATGGTCACCAAAGGACGAATCCCGCTGGCTCTCATGGCCCCTGACGTTTCCTCTGGCGCCATGAGGTTGAGATTTGAGGTCTGAGTGAAATCTGTAGACAACTATTGGATGGATTGCCATGAAAATGTGTACAGATATTTATGTTTTCCTCAGGATGAATTGTAATAACTTCTAACTTTATGTCTAGTCCAATCATCAGGCCAAATGTCCAATCGTCTCATACTATGACCAAATACCCATACCAACTGATCATGTTTCTTATGGCCTCAGCTGTACATATTTCCAATAAAAGTTGACAACTGATTGGGGTGGATGTCAAGACATGCTCGGCTGAATTTGGTTGGTTCAGGCTCGTGGAAGCACGCCTCATATTTTGTTTCACAGGAAGAAAATGTGATTGGATCTTGATATAAGAATACAATTGCAATTGTTTTGGCATACATTGTTAGATGGGGGCGCAACATGACCGGGGATGTGATCTAAAAGGGTTAAAAGGGAATTTTTCATTTCTTCATGACAAATCTGGTATGGGTTAGGCTCTAGTTTCCAGGGGATGAATCCTAATGTGTTAAATGATTCCCAGTGCTAGATTAACCCACTAGTAGGGCCCAGGACAAAGATTTGCTGTGGGCCCTTAGTGACCCACTTTTCCTCCCACTCTCTGCATTGTGTAAATACCTATGTCACTTGACTGAGCACAATTTTATTTGTAAAACACACCATGTCAGCATAATATAAAACGTATGATAATATATATACACAATATAAAAAAGGACTTACAACTAGATTTTTAACTCAGGGCCTGTCAACAACATGGGCCTCAACGTTTTTGTAATAACACAGGTGATTGGAGCCCTATCCTTTCATTTTATACTGCGGTTTGAATGAGATCAACGTTAATAATTGCGATTATTGAAACGACCCCAAACTAATTTCCATAAAATAAACCCAGCCTCGATGGCACCATCTGGCCAAAACTTCCATTTGTTTAAAAAAAGAAAAACAAATACCAAAATCTGAAAGGGCAGAGCTTTCCTCAAGCACCATATAATGATCATTACGATCCGGAATGTCACTGCGGAGCTGCGTTTTGTAACAGATTTGGCTGCATGAGCGGCTTCTCTCTTTCTGCGTTCAGCTCGCCCACAAAGCAGTTCTATTTCCAAAGGCATGCGTATTCAGGTTGATACATATTCATGAGCACCTGCTTGTGCCGTTCTGCGGTTCTACGTTTAGGGCCGCTGAGAGGCTGTCAGAAGCTCCGCAGTGTCACAGTGTCAACGCAGCATCCCACCTTGTCAGCTTTCATCCCAGGGCTTAACGTTTTGCGCTTCTCACTGGCTTCGAGAGTGGTGACTTCTTCGTACATTGGACAATTTTTGTCCCCAGCTCCATTTCTCCCATTTCTCTCCTGCCAAGTAAGCCATGCTGATTCCTCGCACCTCTTTATACAAACAGTAAGCCTGTCATATCTATGCTTTCACCATAAAATGGTCCAAGAATGCGTCAAGTATTCTTACTCAACGCCAGCTTGTATAAAGAAGGGATTGAGGCTGTGTGTGATATTGGGCTATAGAAACAAAGTTGACTTGACTAGATCAGCCTTTGTGGTGGGTTTGGATCAAGCTTGCGGGCCTTCCATTAGCCATGGACCCGACAAGTCTCTCAGTCTCAGGGCCATATGTTCGAGAGGGTCTCAAACAGCGTCGGAAAGTAACTAAATACGTTTACGTTTATTTAAAATATACATAAAACACACAACGGACACCATACCGTATCAATATTATGATGAGAGAACATACTGTAAGGGCATGTCAGCGTCACATCCGACCTGTATTTAAGTTACTTGAGTATTTCCTCCAGGGAAATATTGTACTTTGTTTTTTTCCTGCACATTTATCTGATTGCTATATCTACTAGTTACTCTGCAGATTGAGATTTCACATTAAAAAGCACATGATAAGCTGAACCACTGGCCTCCCAATCTTTTTAGCCTGTGACCCTTTGCAAAAAAAACTGCATCTGCTTTGGGCCCCACGTTTCATTTCCACTAAAACGATTTGAATAGCAGAACTTTTTTTCCCTTCTCTGCTAGCCCTTTAATCATCTCATTACGCCATACAGTCCTCTTGTGACCTTTTCGAAGGGGCACGACACATAGGTTTGGAACCGTTGGGTCCTGAGTCAACAGGGGCCGTTTTTTTTTTGTCCATTTACACACATTACACAGTACATTTAGCTGATAATATTTATATAGTACTTTTACTTAAAGAGGACCTACTATGCTTTTCCTTATTTTCTGTCATATATATAATGTTACAATGTCGGATATTGACACTAAACGTTGCCAAAGTTGCCAAATAATGAGTTGAACGTATGTAAAAGTAATCCCTGTGAGCCAAAAGCTCAGGCTGCAGACTGCTCTGAACGCTCCGTTTCAGTTTTTTCAACCGTCGTGTCTGTCTATGATGTCAGACAGGCACGGATTGTCCTTATATGGTATCTCTGCTCTGTTTGCTTTGAAACGTTAGACTTCCGGAACTTGGCCGGCCAATCAGAAGAAAGTGGGCTTCTACGGAAGCGGGCCTTGAAGAGACGGGCCTGTTTCAGACAGAGGGTGAACTCAAATCATGCAAAGCTACTCCAGTGGAATCACAAAATGAAGATATAGAGCTGGAAATGAGCATAAGAGGTCCCCTTCTTCTGTTTTATTACAACTTGGGTCTCACTCTCTTTTGTATATTTTTGTATATATTGTATCTGTTCATAGTCTCTCATGTGAAATACCGCAACTGTTGTAACTTTATGTAGCCCCCCCGCCCCACGCTCACAGTAAGAAGCTGGTAAAGAAAACCAGGGACTTTAAAGCTGCATTCATCCGTTTTTTGGCCCAAAATACCACAACCTGAAAACCACGTACGTCTGACATATAAAGGCTGTATGAAGTTGATATGACTAACATGTTACACAGCACATAACCAAATCATTTCATTTTCATTGTACACACGATCACATAGATTCTGGTTGGCATATGATGGTAATACGCAAAATTCATGTTGTGCTAAAACACATTTTCTGCTTTTTTTCTGCTCAAAATGAGCTCGTACGTGTCTGCTCGGATTTGAAAGATTTAATTCAGCCAAATTTTCTGTGGGCTGCAAAACCAAAAGACTGAGCTAAAAAAAAAAAAGTCTCCATAGAGCTGATGGGGAAACTGTAGAGTTGGTGTATATACTAACTTTTTTTTTATGATAAATATACTTTAAATGTTTATAAATCAGAGGCATGCTTAGTTTGTCATTACTATATTTAATATCCCCTGATAAATGCATCGTAACATTCTTTAATGTCAGTAGTAACTTATGAATGCTTACAGCGACGGGCATACAGAACATCTCAACCACAGGCTTCGTATTTAATGAAATAGGAACAAGCTTCCAAAAAAAAAAAGGTACATGTTTTATAAATGTGCATACTGTGACAGTGCGTATGAATTAAGCTTGTGCGTGGACAAACGTTATCAAAATTTTCAGATGAGCAATGTTCACAGACCCTATCATCATTAAATGCAGCGCCAGACGCCTGTCATATGATAGAACCAGTCAAATTGCTGTATTTGTACAAATCAAGTCATATTGCAGCTTGGTTGATCTATAAATGGCTAAACTAATATACAAAAATCATTAGATTTTTTTTTTTAAAAGCTTATAAATACTTTACATTGTTACAATACATTCTTTAGCACGTCCAGTATGTTTCAAATGTCACTCTGATATATAATGGGTTTTTTTTTTTTTCTTCTTCAAAGGGCTTTTTGGGTCTGAAAGAATCGTCTACATGACCTTAGCTTCACATTTTGTTTTTACTCGACACATGTATGACCCCAGAAATTTTATGGTACTTTACAATTGTCCACAAAATGTGGAAAACACGTAGGGGCAATACAGCGGCTACAGTGCTTAGCACTATTGTCCTAGGTTTGACTCCACGGGCCAGTTCAGGCCCATCTTTACCCTGCAAGAGGGTAAGTGGTTATAGAAAACTGATGGATAGAAATACATTACACATACACAAAATGTATGTGTAACGTATTTTTATCCATTAACATTACAGAAAAACACGACAACATTTCGACATTTCAGAAAACATGACACATGAGAAACCATAATGCCGATTGAACTTGTTTTCACATGGTCTGATTCATTTCCATCAAATTGCTGATAAGTGCTCTCAAGATCAATGGCAGGGGAATAAATGAACAGTCAAGTATGGCAGCGAATAGAACTTTATATTAAACACAATGTTCTGACTGCACTTGAAACAGCAACAGTTAATTAAGCTAATGAAGTGGGATACAACTCATTGTTTTTCTGCACATGGCCAGGGTGAGCTTGTTTTCCTCCCCAGCGCGAGCCTCACAGGTAAGACGCCCTGCTACAGCAACAGGCTGCTATAGGCATTGTTACAAAATGTGGACAAACTAGTCCACATCTCACCAAGACATCTTATAATACACTAAGCTTCAGGAGAACGAGTGGAACCACATTACAAGCTGTGAATTCAGTCTGGCTGCCCATGTGGGGGTGCACAAAAAAAATAAAATAAACGAGCGAGTGACCTTGTTTACTTTGTAAGACGTGTTTTCTAAAATGTGTTTTGTTTTTTGTTTTTTTAAATGCTTTTGTGTGTTATGTTTTTTTTTTTTTGAAATACTACTACTTTCTGATGTCATGTTTTATGAACTACAATTTTTTTTTTTCAGTTTTGTTCATTTGTTTTCTGAAATCTCTCTGAAGCCGCCATATATGAGCCACCATATATAGGGTCCCGAAGCTCTGCCACCATTAGAAGTGAGTCCCTGTTCCACTGGCTTTGACCAGACAAGGTATTTTCTTACGGACCAGTTTTTTGTCATCGGTCTTTGTCAAGCTGAAATATTAAATTTCTGTCCATGTTATTACTTAAATGAGTGTCTAACACTGTCCTGTAGTTTGTTAGCATTAGTCTTCCACAGAAGTGCTGTCAAAGCCTTAAGGGAGCAGAAGTTGAATGCTAACTAAATAACTGGTCTTCTATCTTTGTTAAAAGGATGAGATGTTCAAATGTTACCAACCACTACAGTAGCTAACACTCCAGTAATGTGTTTCAGCTTTTCAATAATAATGATGCAAGAAGCTGTAAAAAAACCCAACCCATTTAGCAATGAAAGCTAGTGGAACACGAGCTCAGCATGAGGTGGACAGGGACACTGGTTCTCTATAGAACATTTTCACTTTTGAATGCACATGGACTCACAATGAGCACCCATAGTTTGGTGGTCTGGGGAACCGTGTTACCGTATTACCCACCTAGCCAATAAGTCACATGCAAGCTTAAGTCTTAACGAGATTCGAGAGTTTAATTACGATGAAAGATCAATTACCAGAATAGAGTTAAGAGCTTTGTAGCGTTTGAAGCTGAAGTGGAGATTTGTGTACATAAGAGTACCTATGTACAATCAAAGTGGGTAGAAACCGCAACTTCGAGTGGGTAAGCTTGTTTTTCCACACGATGAGAAGTGCAACTGACGTTACCAAACATATACATTTCTAAAGAAGTTCAGGGACACTCAACTTTGTGCCCGGCAAGTGCAACATGGACAAGAAGCTGATTCATTTTGTCCCAAATCTGCGCAAAACCTTTATTTCAAAGACAAAGACAAATCAGTCCCTCTGTTGATATGATATTGAATAAGTGGCTTTCAGGGTTGCTGGTAGATTCTGAAGTCATTTTTTTTTAAGATAGCTTAAGCTGGGATGAATGACTACACTGACCTTAGGAGAAAATGTCCCACTGGCCAACAAACCTTTTAGATATAATACAAGTATCACTGCAGTCGTCCATACAGTGGTAGTTGGTACATATCTCCTTCACATGCTAAGGCAACTAGCAATAAATAAGATGGTCCTTTAAGTAATCCAGTGTTGTGTTGTGCAATGTGCGCTACGAAAGTCTACCAAAAGGCCAGTTTCTCAAAGAGTCATTGTAGTCATGACATAGCAGAACCAGTACCAAATCAATGAAAAACACAATTTGCACGTTCAATCCTGCGGAAGTTGAGATCGGCCAAGACTGCTAATATTCTTTTAGGCCTGTTATCTCAAGATCATTACGTAATCATCAAATTTCCTCAAGAGATCATGTGGTGTAGTTTTTTTTGCATTGTATTGAATTATATATTGTCATAGTTTACGTCCTTTCTGCTGTATAATAGCTGTTCTGTTCACTTCCGGGGTGCCTCAAAAAGTGCACCTCCATCCATTTTCAGTTAGAGCATTACAAAAAAAAAACCTGAGTGGGAAATGCTGGAAATCTGAAATAAAAGTTGAAATATTGCAAAAAAACCAAACAGTTTTTACATTTGGCTGAGGTGGGGAAGTATGTGCATCAGTAAAAACAAAAAGTGCAATGGAAACTTAGACTTAGCGAATAAATCATGACGCATGTGAAGCATATGACTTGAACGTCCATTGAAGCTTCTGCTCCATTGAGGAGACAAAAAAAAAGTGAATACATGAAACAAAAATATCATATTTCCATCATTTGAGGTATGACTGGTGCTCTGTTCTAGGGATGGTTCTAAGGATGGTTACTTGGGTCCAGAATGACACGTCTTGGCAAATATTAGGATGAATTCTACTGGGTTATGTGATCCTCTGACATGATCTGCCTCTAGCGCCACCACGAGGTTGACTTTTTTTTTGTTTTGAGTGAAATATCATTGACATCTAAGGGATTGGTTACCATGAAATTTGGTACAGCCATTCAAGGTCTCCAGAGGATGAACCGCAGTGACTTTGTTGATCCTTTAACTTTTGATCTACATCCACCAGCTGGTTGACATTTTTGGTTCATTGGTGATAAGACATTTGTCTTAATCAACTATTGGATGGGATGCAATGAACTTCTCATTAATGTTCTCCACAGAATGAGTTGTCACTTTGGTGATCCCCAGTTTCCTTCTGGCGCCATCACTACTTTGAAGCGTCCATTTTTCCAGTACTCTGGTTTGAGACCAAACACCAGCAAAGCTAATGGCACTCCCACCAGTCTCAGCTATGCTAGCAAATACTTGCATGCTAAATTAAGATGGGGAACGTCAACCTGCTAAAACACCATCAGCATTAATTAATTAATATGAGCATGTTAGCATGTTGGCATTAGCGTTTAGCTCAAAGCACCACAAAATGCAGCCTCACAGAGCTGCTAACATGGCCACAGTTATAACACATTTTGAGATAACAGGCTTAAAAAATATGGTCAAAGTTTTTTTTTTTGACATATTAGAAATGAAGCCATCGTCACCGTTCAGTCACAACTGGTAGATAATGGGCCTGCTGTTCATCTCGGCAACAGCAGTAATGAGGACAAAGAGCTTTTCAACAGAAATATTAGCATCAGTAGTTTAAAAACACCGTTCAAATGATTATTTTCTTTGTTTTAATTTAGAGTGTTTATGAACATTCAAATTGCTGCATGAGGAAAAAAGTCACAAAAAAAAGGAGCGCTCTGATCAAGTCCTTTCAAGACAACTCATTTTTTCAGGCTCTTTTACGGTCAAAGTCCTTGAACCTAATGATCTATTCTCACCAGACAATACAGTACAAGAGCTCTCTTGGAATTAGTCCGGAAGTGTTCCGGAAGTGTTCCATTTTGATGCAGCATTCAGACTGTCTGTGTTTTAATCTCTCTGTCCTCAGTCCTGACTCAGGAGTGTCGTTCAGCAGTAGACGGACCAGTAGATAAGGTTGAAGAAGATGTACGAACCAGGGAAAATCATCCGGGAGTATTTGTCAATGGCATGCGTGTTCTGGATGATGTTGAGGGCGCGCAGGCTCTTCTTCTTCTTGGTGGTGGTGGACTCGCTGCTCACCGACAGATGGACCACCATGTGTTCAGGTTTTTCCGACACCTCGTGCAGGTCCTCATGCTCCTCCTCCGGCACCATGGGCTCCTCGGTGTAGCCAGCCAGACTGTTGGTATCGGCCTCGCTGTAGGTACCATCCAGCATGGTCATGGTTCGTGTCTGGGAGATCCCGCAGGTGCAGGGCAGAGACTGACAGGGAAGAAATAAGCATATAGTCATTACTACGTTTGGAATTTCAAAAGGAATACATCAAAATTTAGGGAGATTATCAGGCGACGTGTGCTTTAAGAGGTAAAATATGTCACCAAAACCGATCAGTGTCCTGCTAATAGTGGGCCCTAATTATGGCAGTGCTTGTTCATTTACTGGTCGCCCCGACACTTTGGTCCAGAGCAAGAATTCTCAACAACTACAGGCAACAATACCATGATATTTGGTATGAATATTCATTGTTCCTTGAGGATAATCCAATCAACATTTCCTCTTGAGTAATGTTTTTTGTCCATGACAAGGTATTTCAAACACTGGTAGCTGGTATGGATATTTATGGCCCCCAGAGGATGGCCCTTTACCTTTCCAGTAGAACTGTGGGACCTAATGACGATAATGGCTGTTGATTTGCTGGTTGCTCCAAAAACTCTGGTCCAGCGCAAGAATTCTCAACAACTACTAGCAACAATACAAATGATATTCGGGACATTTCCTTTTGACTGACACTTTCGTTCATAACAAGGTATCTCAAAACTTGATGTCCAAACTGATGTCGACATTTGTTGTCCCCAGAGGATGAATCCCTATATTGTGGGTCAACTCTCATCTTTTTTTTTTACCTTGTTTTATGAATAATCTTTCGGGGCTATATATTATTATAGCAGAAGAGGTAATATTATCCAGTAATTCACAAGGAAGCAGCCATAAAGAAAATATTATTTTGTGTAGCTGAAATAGAATCTCGCAACAACACTGATCTTGCGACGTTGGGGGTGGGGGTGGGGGGGTTCCTAGCTCCAGAATCAAAAACAGACTTTAAATCTAAAATGGTTACTTTGGTTGCAAAGTATGAATTGCATGTTGTTATGTGGCCTGTTTAGACAGCTGCATTGGTTAAAAATGGATGCCTATCTGTTCCATGAGATGAATGACAGATGCAGGTGTAACAGTGTACACAGGGTTTTAAGAATAGCAAAATATCCAGTACGTTCTCACCTGAAATAATATTTATTAACTCAGGGATGTGGGTTCATTCATCACAAAATACTGTACATGTATCGACGTATAAACCTTTTTCTGGTCTTTTAGTTTCTGGCAAACCGAGAATCTTAGTCCCTAGAAAAATATTTTTCTGCTCACTAATAATTCATAGGTGAGAAGCTCTGAATTGATTTCTCGGGAGTTATTTGATCAAGCAAAAATGAATGATAAACGCAGACAAACTATTTCAGGGGTGTTAATATAATGAGTCTTTCCATTCCCTAAAAGTACAGGCATCAAACAGTGGATGAGGGAGTGTGGAAATGGTGGTGGACATTGATTCGATGACGGTGCCAGAACCTTCTACTGTCAAGCCTGGGCTAATGGACATGGTGTTAACAACATTCATACTGACGTCCTGAGATGACCCCAGCAATTCACACACGTTCAGTGTTTCTGCGAAAGACATTTTGCACTGAAACATTTCATACGAAGAAATCTTTTTCAAAATGAGGCTGGTATATTCAAAGTTAGTAAGTACAATAACCCTCATCATCCCTATTCTTTTGTCATATTGACCTAATAATGATTAACTAATCCCTAAAACATCCATATTTATTACCATGGTGCATTTACTGTAATATAAATTGGTGGCTTAGTGTGTTTGTACAGCATCTTCAGTATATTAATTATTTAAACCTTTTTTTTTTTTTTCCTCCTCATTTCACTTTAATCCACTTTAAGTCAAGGTCTAAAAATGTTTGGAATCTTATGAAGGAAGGAATCACATGTGATGTTGGGCAAACTGCATGAACATATATATACTGTACATTTAAATCTTTATTCTATATCTCAAAATATTCAAATTTCACACGGGGAGGCTGGAAGTTTACACAAGTGGTACTCAACCTTTTCTAGCTTGTGACCCCCTTAAAAATAAAGCAATGTCTACCCCCACCCCCCCAGGTTGGATTTTTGTCTTATTTCGACGACATTTAGTGGTGAAGGGGTGAAAGAATCCAGTATTTAACTTAATTGTCTTTAGAGACCGGAGTGAATAAGGTATTTCACATATTTTGAGGATTTTTTTTTTCTCAAACCGCTCAGCTAACCTTTGGAGCGTCTCTCTCTTTGCCTCGCTGCTGATCTTGTTTGTTTGTTTGTTTTCTTGTTTGTTTGTATCCACACAGCCTGACAGAATTTTTATAAGTGACAAGTGGCAAACCTGAGATCGCGCCCGCTCTCTCATCTTGCGCTCCCGGCGGTCCTGGACGGTGGACAGGTAGTTGACGGCGGCGTATTCCAACACTGACAAGAAGACAAAGACAAAGCTGACCCAGAGATAAATGTCCACCGCCTTGATGTAGGACACCCGAGGCATGGACGCATTCACTCCTGTGATGATGGTGGACATGGTCAGCACGGTGGTGATGCCTGGACACAAGACACAGAAACATTCTAGTTAAAACTACAGTAAAACCGCAGGTTGGAAAGTATGTTTGTCTATTTTGCTTTCACAGTGTAGACATGGTATAATGGGCTGCCTTGGGTCAGGGAGCTGGCCCAGTATTGGGGTAGCTTAAGTGCAACATGACCACACAATATACAAAATGATGCAATGTGGTCCAGCAGCCCTGCAATAAATACTCCCCTATGGAGCTCCCAGTCAACGTGGTTTCAAAGATTTGCAGGTGAGAGGGTGTCAGCGGTGGAAGAAGTGACTTGTACTTAAGGCATGCATTCAAAATGGTACTGAAGTAAAAGTACAAACGTATTGGCATCAAAATATACTTAAAGTAACAAGCTCATTTCAGAATAATGTGTATTATATTGTTGGATCACAATTGACTTTAATGACTTTATTACTGGGTAGCTATAATATAATAATACATAAAAATGTATTTTGCTGATTATATTTCGTATTGTTAATCTAAATCTGGAAAGTAACCAGTTACTAAAGTAATCAAATAAATGTAGTAGTATAAAATGGAAATACTCCAGTACTTTACTGCACTTAATTGCTTCCCACCACTGGAAGGTGTCTAGACACAATCTTAGCTAAAAGTGGTTATATCTAGGTTACACACAGTGTGCCCACAGCTCCAGCACCCTTTCAGTGACGTGCAACCAGTCCATTAACTAATCTTTGAAATGCTGCTGGGACAATAGTTTTGCGAGTGAACTGAGGGGGCTGCATGAAGGGCCAGTAGAAGACAGATCAGGATGTTTTTGAACTGTGAATCGTGCAAAGCTGCTCTAGTGGAGTGACAAAATGAAAATATGGAGCTGGAAAGGAACATAATACAGTAGGTCCCCTTTAAGGAAATCATTCAGCTTTAGTTTCATTTACTCTGAATTAAATTATTTTCAATAAGGATGCATCTCTAGGTTTAATTATTTCTCCTTTCATGCACTGCTGTGGCAGCGATACTGCAAAAACAAATACAAACCATTTACGTGTATACATGAGAAAAACAAAAACTTGAATTGCTGTGTATATAATTATATAACGCACAAAGCACAAAAAAAAAACAAAAAACTGCAGTTAAGATATATATATATAAAAAAAAACAACCTCAAAGGGACTTGTAAAAACATCCCATCCTAACAGCTGAATTTAATAAGAGCGATGAGATGAGCTGGGAAAGGATCTCAGCAAGGAGGGGGTGGGGGTGGGGGGGTTGGGGGGGCAGAGGCCCAGTTGACAAGTACAGCAACAGCCCCGATACAGAAAATAATTCAAAAGAAATGTGCGAGTGGTAGCGCGTGGGAGGCTTGTGTGTGTGTTCCCCCATGCATGTGTTCCCAATCGGTGGAGCCATGTCACAGCAAGCTTTCATCATTTCACATGCAGACACATTCTCCTCAGGCACGCACAAGCCTCTTCAAAGGACATTTGACAAGAGTTTTTTTTTTTTTTTTACCCAGGGAAACTCTGGCCGGCACAGCCCGGCGGTCAATCCAGAACGACACCCACGAAAGCATCACCATGAGCGTGGCGGGGAAATACGTCTGCAGCAGGAAGAAGAAGATGTGGCGCCGCAACGTGAAGTTGATGTAGAGGCGATTATACCAGCCTGCAAAGAACGCAGCAAGAGACCCGCTCAGACTGGGAGGAAGGCTGAAAGGTTCAACAGTGATTACAACATTTTACACGAGGTGTCATTTCCTAGATTTAAGAAATGTGCTTATTATAGAGGACCTACTCTGCTTTTCCTTATTTGCTGTCATATATATAATGTTACAGTGTCGGATATTCATACTAAACGTCGCCAAAGTTGCCAAATAATGAGGTGAACGTATGTAAAAGTAATAAAGTAGCTTCAAACTGCTCTGAACACTCCGCTTCAGTTTTTTCAACCGCCGTGTCTACCTGTGATGTCAGACAGGCACGGATGTCCTTATATGGTATCTCCGCTCCAGGCACAGGCCAGACGTTTTGCTTAGTAACGTTAAGAGTTCCGGAACTTGGCCGGCCAATCAGAAGAAAGTGGGCTTACTTGTAATGACACGTGCATTCAATGTAATGATGACACTTTTTTTTAAATTTTGGTCTGAATTATTCCACACACATTAATAAATAGCAGAAATAGTCTTAGACATATTTTATCGTTTGAAAGGGATGTAAAATGAACCCATGTTTCTGTCATTCATTATAGCGCTGCACCCGCTGAGAAGCAACAGTTTGTCTACAGATGATTCACGATGCTGCAGCGGATGGAGCTCCAGTATTGGCCTTGGCTGCCAGCGGAGCTGACATTTCAATACAAAACTGCGAGTTTGTACCCATCAGGCACCACGTGGTGCTGGGCCCAAGTGCATTTCTGAATTGATGCCCCCCCCCTTACGCACCCTACTCTCCCAGTTAATACTGCTCGAATCAATATTTTTTATATTAACAGTGGATCAATGACCATGTTCCCCTCAGCTCGACAGAGATTTTTTTTTTTCAACGTGACCTCGCGTGAAGCACAGCTTAAAGAGGCTGAGTTGGTGGAGGCCATACCACAGAGAGAAAAGATGCTGAATATTTGACTTTTTTAAGGCGGATACGAACATGGCTCCAGATGAATGGTAATGTTGCTCCGTGTCAGTTGCCATGGTTAATAAACCATTAGCATTTTGATTTTTAGGTTCACGAGTATCCAAGCGTTAGTCAGGTGCCCATTTAAATAACTACTTCCCAGTCTGATGCCCCTATCAGCAGGACGACATGCGCTTTTTTTTCTGTGCCTTTCAAAAAAACAACTTTCAGAAACAGCTTTTACAATGTAACAACGCCGTGGTTGAGGTTTTAGATGCGTTTGCGTGGCACCAAATGACTTACTGGTTCGGTTTTTGGGAAAAGATTGTGGTTTGGGATAAAATCATTTCTTGGTTAAGGTTAGGGAAACATCGCGGTTTGGGTCCCTCTGTCTAACACATTTCACCTGATTTCATGACTTTATATAACACTTTTCCTGAACGTGGAGCTGGGAACGAGGACAGGTCATGTAGTTACAAGTAGCCTATATTTATGTTGAGTGACTGAAGACTGTAATGTCTAACAAGCATAATTTAGAAATCATTTTAATCCAAACACGTCTGATGCCTTTGTTGATCCTGTGTGTGTGTGTGTGTGTACCTGTGCTGCTGTAGAAGGCCAAGCGAGACGTGGTGTGGAACTTCTGGATGAGGAACTGTGACAAGGAGATGCGGTCATCAGTGCTAAGGGACTCATCGCCGCTCTTCCAGTACAGCATCAGGTCTTCATCTGTGTAGGCATCTGCAAAACATCACGTCGTCCAATCATATTTCGTCATGGACGTCCAACAGTGCTTTAAAGTGGTGGCTTGTCACTAATTGTCATCACACTTCAAAACAAAGGGAGGGGACTATACCTTGGGGTGGAATTGACATTACAATCATCATAAAACTGAAAACAGAAACAGGCCCTGCTCACATGTTTTCTACAGCTGTTACTTCAAATCCCATCGAGATCGAGATGTTTTGCCTTCACTTTGGAGAGCGGTCATGTCGTCCATCTTTACATACGGTCAATGATCCGAAGCTTGTTGTATCGTATTCGTCTGTGCCATAGAGCTCCATTAAACTGTGAATATGACCAAGAGCCTGCAGCCATGCTAGCGGCTCTGTGAGGCTGCGCTTAGATACAGCAGGGCTTTGAGCTGCATGCTAACATCAGCATGCTAACATCCTCACAATGACAGTGCTATAACACGCTGGTGTTTTTAGCAGGTGTCGTGTTTACCATATTCACCGTCTTAGTTTGGTGTGTTAGCATGCTAACATTTGCTAATTAGCGTTAAAGACAGTACGGCTGAACCTGATGGGAATGTTATTACATTGATATTATGTGGTATGCACTCTAACCACTCTTAAGGTGACCATATTTTCCCTGAAATATACCGCATGTCCATGCATGATATGCATTTCAGCGCTTAGCACACCTATCGAGCGCACCTTTCAACACCACAGATGCCTTGAACGCAGCATTTCCGTTGCCGGGTGCTTTACGAATGAAGGAGTGAAGCCTCCTGGAGCGCTTCAGAAAAGACGAAAAAGACCACCTTTCTTTCTTTGACGTGACAGGTTCTGTAGTAGCCTAGCAACAGCCGTGACAACGTCACTTTTGATCGATTGACACGGGTACAGACCAATCAGTGTTGAATTCTGACGCTTTGTTCATGTTTTTAGGCGATAACGAGTGAGACAGAACATGAATTACGTCTATGTGCTGGAAACAAGTATAATAATTATTATTTTAGTAGCGGTGAAAACCGGAACAGTTTGGTAGCGAATGTTGGGACACCCAGCTTGAAATCGGGGACAATCTCAGACAAACCGGGATGTCTGGTCACCGTAACCACTCTGCCCTGTGATCAGCCAAGTGACAATGGCCCTGGTGTTTCTGTATGTTGGACCTAAAACATAATGAGCCATTGTTGGGCACAAGTGGTGATAAAACACAGAGAGCCCTGCGGAGGTACCACTCAAACAAGACACCGAAACTAAAAAAAAAAAAAGTATGCAGGAGTAGTAGGTGACGGAAAAACGTACGGATGAATAATAATTAAGCTAGGTTTATGCTTGACTCACCAATCAGAAACTGCTGCAGGTGTAATCAGTCAATCAATACAATGTTTACCATGACTTGGCAACACAGTCAGCTGCTCCGGGACTTGTCTAGAATGGTCTCTGTCTTTGGCTATTGTGGTCCCGCTCGGAAATCACCGACGTAGTGATCCAGATTTTAACCCTTAAATATCAAACATGTTTGAAATTATCGAGGCGGCCCTCGACGAGTCTGTGGGCAGGTCGGGAGGTTTGAGACTGGATCTGTAAACCCCTCACATTACCAGGTAGTGCGGTACCGACCAAGGTCCCAGGCCTAAAAAACTCCTGTCGTCTGAGCCCAGCTTGTGTGGAACCTGTGAGTTCGAATCATTTTTTCTCCCTCAAAGTTATCTGTTTTCCAGACAGGTCGTTATGCATGGTGATGTGTGTTGAAACCATGCTGCCACTGGAGGTGGGGGGGGGCAAACTCTTTTTTTATTACACTTTTTTTGAACAGTGCTCGATAGCAACCCCAAACGTCCTCCCCAGTTAACTGTTGTTGATGTCTTGAGCCTGCACACAATTCACAGTTGAGTTTTAAAAACATCAGAGGTTGTACGTTTTAATCTTCAATGTATGGGGATGCTTTGTGAAATGGCCCCCTTGTGTGTGCTGGGTCTTTAGCTGGGAATATCTTTGATGTCTCAAAAATAAAGAAACTGTAGTGCCTCTTGCTCAGTCTCTTTTCAGGTATTCCCTGCCCACTCTTATCCCTCTGATAGTCCAGATATTTGACCTGAAAGCACTTGCTGGTGTTGTTAATTTCTTCTTCATTCCCCAGATGTAGGCGATGATCCGATGATGGAAGGAAACTCCGCTGATACTGACTTTTCACATAATATTCTTTATTTGCATCAAAGATCAGGATCAACAGGCTTGCGCATCTTAACCTGTACAACACCCGTAGCCAAATCAGTACTGCTGCCTCGAACACTGTTCAAGCTCGTCTTTTATACCTTTAGACATACATGGGGTCCTACTATAACACACGAGTCTGTAAACTTCCGTTCCCCATATAGAGGTCAGGAAAAGAGACCTCTCAGAATGACCTTTCACATACCTTAACCTCTCAGAGATAACCTTTCACATACCAAGACCTCTCCTGAACAACAATAAATCTTATCTTTATGGGCCCCAACATCTGCTAGTTGTTTACCTGGAACATTGCATACGTGGCAACTTTGTACTGCATATCATTTTACGAAAAGACTACTTTTATGATTAGTATCAAATAATACACATCACTGGTTAGTGAGGAGGACACTCAGTAACAGCGAACCGCATCTTTTTTTTCTCGAGGTACAGGACTACTTTCAAGCAATATCCCAGGTGTGGCCAACCATACGCCAGGGTGAGCCACGTTGCAGCAAACCAATTGAACCTGGTGCTTCTGGGTCCTCTGGGGATCTAGGGCTCCAGGGCAGTTAGCCACTTTGGTAATCCACCCATGTCTGCAGACTGTTGGCTTTTCACGGCACATGGCTGGCCTCTGTGGTAGACCTTTCTCACTAATAACAGCGAATAACGGCTGTGTTCTATTTACCGGGTGGTAAGGTATTGTGGTACATATGTACCATGGGAGCCACACTGGCAAGACAGTCAATAGGAGAGCCAGCTTTTCACCAAAAAACAAGTAATTTGGAGTGATTTGGAGATGGTTTCTGAATTTGGGCTGTATGCATTTCCCCATGGATTGAGTGTTTTGATACTTTCACGGTATTTATACAGCACCGACACCTGCTGTATAATCAAACAAGACATGGAGATCTCACTTTCTACAATATGGGACCCCTAAAGTCAGAATTGTTTCGGGTTTTCTGTTAGGAATAGAGAAGAACAGTTGGCACAGCCGGAGGCTTGAAATTACAATGCTAATAAATACAAACAAGCAAGTCTACCCCTGAACACCAAGAATTCACAGTGTACAGCACCTCAGTAATGGCAAAATGGCCTCCTCAACACTTAAATTTAAAGGTTACCAATACATTTTGTATAAGGTGCTCATATTTGTATCATGTACGTTAAACTTTTTATAATACAATATATTCAAGTGGGATATAGCTTGACGTCTCCGCCACAATTCATTGCTGCAACATATGCAAGATTACAGAATTTCCTTTGATGGTGTTCACCAACACTAAAGTTACCAAGAAGACAGAGACGCAGAGTGAGACTGATTTCCAAGCTTGATGAAATAACAGAACATATGTACTCCCAGAAGGGGGTAAGTTTAAGGAGACCATAGCATGCAAAAAGGACCCCTTTTGTCTCTGAGTGCATAGCATTCAGTTTTAGCTGGAGTATAGTACATTCTAAGCAGAATCTCGAATTGTAAGAGCTTATGCCTCCAATTGTATGATATACATTAGAGCAAATCTGTGACGCCTGTCTGTGACATTCGTCTTGTTGATTTCTCTGATTGTCTTAGTGTTAGGGCTTTGGTTGATCCAATGTTTTACTTCTTAATTTGCAATACATGTATAGTGCAATACATATATAGTTATACACTACAGTGCAACACATCCATACATATATATACATTGTTACTGTATATATATATATTTTTTTACCTCACTTCACTTAAATACTGTAAATGTGTATATTTTTTATTTTCTATTTCTTATTTTTATATTTTGTACATACCTTTAGTTCTAAATTATGCTATTTTTCTACTCTGGAATGGGAGCACCGGTACTGTACAATTTCCCCCCGGGGATCAATAAAGTATTTCTGATTCTGATTCTGAATTTGAATTGGAATGAAATTATTAAAAGTTCTGTGTTGCAATAGCTGAAATCGATGTACACATTTCAGTAATTAAAATGAACGAGACTTTATTGATTCCCAGAGGGGTAATTGACGTAGTATGTAGATTAAGTTGATGTAGAGGTTGGGGGGAGGCTGTACTGAATCTTGGTCCCAATGGATTCTGTGCTGTTAATCCATCTGATGATGCGGAGTCAGACTCAGATGGTCAACCAGATGTTGTACAAGGGATACTTGTGGGGGAGACAGTTCTTTAGAACTTTACGTCTTTGTGTGACTTGCTCTCTGACTCTCCCTGATCATCGGTCCGTGCGTCCAAAATGACGCCATTGCGCCATGCCGAAGGCTCCGCAAGCTGTCGCAGTGCGTGGTCGCGCACCTCTGAAGGCGACGCGACATTTCAATATGGACGCCCGTGAAACCGAACTGGCCGAGCCGGTACGTCATTTCAAGCATCTCTACGGCCCCTTCCATGAGAGACCACAGGGGACAGCCACATGATGTTGAACTCATGGAGGGAGACTGCCACCACATTTAATAGGTAAAAACAGATACATTCTTCCCCTGGCGTTTCGGAGAATACTGCAACGGATTGCCAGTTAAGCACGAACGCCTCCGTGCAATCTCATAGGTCACGCGACGCTAGAAATTCTACTCAAAACCAAAACTGTGTATATGTTCCAAGTTCTAGCTGGTAAAGACTTCTAAGTTTGGCACACACTGCAGTCACTTGGGAAATCATTAAATGTGTAAAATATGGCAGGGTAAAGCTATTCATAGAGTGTCTACAGGTTCTGTTTGGGAGGAAGTCCAATATCCAGTTTCGGTGTGGTACTCAAGGCCAGAGTGCTGAGCCTGCCAATGAGTTTTATGGGGGAAGATTGTGTTGAATGCTGAGCTTAAAATCAACATATAGAATTCTGATGTAGGTGTTGCTATTTTCAAGGTGTGTGTGAAGAGAGCGGAGGGCAGTGGTGATAGAATCCTCTGTTGGTTCTGTACGCAAACTGGTGAGGGTCCAGGCTGGCTGGGATGTTGTTTTTGATGTGTTGGAGAACCAGTTTCTTAAAGCACTTCATCAGAGGGCGGTAGTCATTTAGACCCCCAACCTGCTCTAACCAGCTTTACCTCCCGTGCAACAGTGCTAACCACTGCGCCACCATGCCGCCGGATGTTATCAGGCCCGGCAGCTTTACTCGTATTCACTCTCGGGAGGGTTCTTCTCCTCACATCCGCTGTGCATACAGTGGCCGGTCCTCTGGAGGCCGAGTAGACTTGACAGCTGACTCCTTGTTGAGGAGACCAAAGCGAGCATAGAAGTGGGTTAAGCTCATCTGACAACGTGGCCTCGCACATGATGGAGGCGCTCCTGCTTTTGTAGCCTGTGATTTCGGATCATATTCCTGTTAGAACGTGCGGTTGTGATGTTTTTTTTTTTTTGGTTGAGAAGAAGGTTATTGTGGTGATATTCACGATAGAAGCTGCAGCCAACCTCGGTCAGAGTGATTCCCCGGCTGCAAAGATGCTGGAGGACCAGATGCGGAAGACTGGAAACACGGCAGTCTGTGTTTGGAGTTGGTGGGAGGTGCCTGCTCAGGCCTGTGGGGGACCTTAAAGAGACAGGCGCTAAACCAGTCTGTTTCAGACAGAGGGTGAATAGAGGTGCTGCAGCAATGTACAGTATGAGAAAAATAATGGGTGTTTTGAACATTAAAGCATGTACAACATTTTCTATTAGACACCCAAAATAAAAAAATATGACCCTGAAAATTAGCATAATATGTGGCCTTTAATACTGACGTTGACTAGTATTAACCCATCTTCTAGTTCAGTCCTGGACTGGCCAGGGATATGACCACGAAATTATTTTTTAAGAACCATAAATTAAACATTTACTCACAGCTTTCCAGCTCCAGTGAGCAGGTCTGAGAATCCAGAGGAAAGCGGCTGAAGTCCATGTTACAGGCTGCTGTCACCGTCACTCTGTTAGGCATTAGAAACAACAGACAGACATGCATGATGAGAATCAGGACTGGGCAGACGACGCAGGGGGTCGCGTGGGGTGGTTCTCCATGAAAACACATGGACATGTAGCTGAATGAATTATTACAACTTGGATATTGTTTTGGTAGTTCAGACAGTTTGGTTTAGCTTTGACCTGATGTACTTCCATAATTATAATGAATTATCTCACATCATAACATGTGTTGGCTGGTTCACACCATAAGACTGTATATAAAGATAGACGACGTAACAGCTCCCTGAAAGTGAAGCCTAAAGGTCTTGGTCCGCCCCCTGGTGGCCGCAAAGACTAGAAAAAGCCGCGGCAGGTTAAAATAGAAGTGCCCCGTCAAAATTTAAACTCCCATTATCATTTGATTATAGGTCCGGGTCCGTACAGGACGGCGTCTGGGTCCAGACTCGGACCGCGGCCCGCCTGTTAGTGACCTATGATCTATAGTATTCCCACTGTTCCCACAGTTTCTCTGTGGTTATTTCAGTATAGCAGCAAATGTGGTTAGAAACAGAAACGGGCTGTCCTATCGATGAAGTCTTCCGAAATGTTTTGATCACTCCACCTTTCCCTATAAAATCAAACTATCTTTCTGATAGAGTGGTTTACGCTCAAGGTTGACATCATCACATATTAGGAAGTAATGATGCTATTTAGGATGGGAGACCAGAATACCAGCTCCAATACCCTCCTGAATTTTTTTTAAATTCACACAACGTTTGAATGAATCTTCCTATTCTGCCGGCTTTCTGACAGTGTCATCATCACCCCCTAAGAATCCTCCCTTTTCTTGTTTTCCCCCACATCCTTTTTTCTCTGTTGTCTCCAAATCTGCTGCCTGGAAAAAGAAATCTGTGAGAAATCCGAGAAAGACTTTCATCTTCGGACATTAAACTAGTTCCATCTTAATCCATCTATCTCAATTTCATTCCTCGTACTTTTTTCCGTGTGATGAATTTATGGTATGGTATGTCGACAATGTACAGACTGAAGCTTATTCTGTTTTTAATGGGCTTTTGGAATATCATTGACTCTCTAAACTGCAAATACTGAAATGGGGGAAGAAGAAAAAAAATAAAAATAAATAAAACGTCTAAAAATAATTCATGAGTTTCCATGTCATGGATTTGGAGAAGCAGAGCTGAGCCAAACTACAAACAGGAACATCGCCAGAAGACAGGTCCCCTGCTGCATCGTGCAGAAGCAAAGAATCGTTTGACGAGGTGAAGGAATGGAAGGAAGTGAATGTGAAACTAGAATTTACGCAAGTAAATAAGCAGATGAGTTAACACACAATGAGTTATCTGGCTGCACTGACCGAACAGTATGACTGTACATTGATTTGTTCACGGGTGTGATGGCGTCTGCAGGGCTTCGGCAATGGCTTTATTTGTCGCGTTGCATTCTTGTATTTAGTGCACAAAGTGAACGGCTGAATAAAGATTATTGAAACCCGGGCTGGGTTAAGATGCCCCATTAATCCCCATTCTCCCATCGAACTGTCCGTGTCCGGAGTTGCATTGTGGGTAATGCAGGTGCCAGAATTTGGCACGGAAAGAAGAATGTTGTGAGTCAAAATGAGTAACACAGCTTTGAGAAGCGCCATCATTTTCTAATTTTAATTAGAAAAATATGGATGAACATGTGTCTGATGGAAGTGAAGCAGGCGTCCGTTTTTGTCAGTTTGAAGATGTCTGCACTTGTATGCCTTTGCCAGCTGATCTGTATTAACACTTTCCCCCCGCACTTGATTTGTGGCAGCACGAAAATAGGGCCCTTGGTTCTGAAGGGAACATGATTTTGTGTCAGCATTCTTTTCAAATTAAAATATCATACAATGGCAAGAAATGGCGAGTATCGAGTGTCATTCTTGAGAAAGCCTCTGAAGTGGCACGTGTACAGTGACCCCGTGGAAACGCTCCGATTAAAAGAGAGAGACCCGCCTCGTTGTTCAACGGTGGGACATAATAAGGCCTCGAAATCACATCTTTCACAACAAAAAGCCGATATGATATAAAAGCACCATTATTTCATATGCATGTGTCCTCCATTTGCCACAAATCTAGTATAATACATGTGACAGCTTATCATACTGCAAACTATGCTACTATGTTTTGCACTATATATTTGTCTTCTTAGGTTCCGGGCATCCATTGGTTTTCATGTATTTAAATGAGGTATGAAAATCATTAGCGGATTCTTGCTCTTGATCCCTGCTTCACTTACACAATCCATCTTAAGTGAACATCGAGTCTGCATTGTTTTCTTTTGGTCAAAGGAGCAATATGATTATAAGGTAATGCGGTGTGGACCTTTCATATCAATCTGCGCTTATGCTTGGTCACCACATAATGATAATGTAACTGTAACAGTTTAAGACGGCACAGAAATGATTGGAAACCAATGTCAGACAAACAGACTTGGTTTGGTCTCGCAACATTTTTTGTACTGAGCGACGTGCAATTGACCATTTTCGAGGCTAAAATACAGGGAAAACACAGATGTAATTAATAACATTAGAAATGGCTGCATTCCATTTAGTGAGCAACTTCCGCTCCTCCTGTAATTTTGCACGCCTACAAGTGTTAAAAGAGTTAACCAAATTTAGCCTACAGAAATTTTAGGGCGATGAACAAAACATTTCAATTCTGAACATGCGGTTGTTTCACCAAAACAAAACGGCTCTTTAGATGCGTCCATTGTCATCCCAGGGAAAACAAGTCAGCGCTCACAGATCAACATGGATCGAAAAACATATGTCAGTAGGTCGGACGCTGAAATGCTACAGACCTCAAGCTGTAGAGGACGTGTCCGTCAGGAAAGACCCGCAGCATGATGTTGTCGGTGGTGGTGTCGTGGATGAAGGACCTCTTGGAGTGGACGAAGAAGACATCGGGGACCCAGATCTTCTTCACCAGGCGACCGTCGAACGTCATGCTCTTGTTGGTGCTGCTGGTGAACGACAGGCGCTCATCCTTCCAGTAGTGCCTCAGGTACAGAGTCATGGTGAAGTCCTGGTGGAATTAAGGGAAGTGTGTATAAAGAAAGAGTAACTTTTCCTAACACTTTGTGCATGATCAGTAAGTGTGATCTTAAAGACATCATCATTGGGCAACTGGCCTGACAGTAAGTGGAATGGAACTGATGTGTATTATTTGATACTAATCATAAAAGTAGTCTTTTCATAAAATTATATGCAGTACAAAGTTGCCACGTATGCAATGTTCCAGGTAAACAACTAAGCAGATGTTGGGGCCCCATACTGATAAGATTCATTATTGTTTGGATGTGGTCTCCTTGGTATGTGGGAGTTATGCGATAGAGGTCTCTTTTCCTGACCCCTAGACTGCTGTGCAAATAACTTGTCTATAATTGGTTTTGGGGTACTGAGGGACCCTAGGGAAACAGAAGTTTACAGACTCATGTGTTATAGTAGGACCCCTGTATGCCTAAATGTATAAAAGACGAGTTTGAACAGTGTTCGAGGCAGCAGTACTGATTCGGCTACGGTGCTGTACAGGTCAAGATGCGCATGCCTGTTGATCCTGATCTTTGATGCAAATAAACAATAATATTTGAAAAGTCAGTATCAGCGGAGTTTCCTTCCATCATCGGATCATCGCCTACATCTGGGGAATGAAGAAGAAATTAACAACAGAACCACATACAATAAATATGTCTCCATGTATGCTGGTTTTACTTCTTTGGTTAGACTGCAATATCTGTCTATATTTAGCTAACATTAGCTAACATTAGCCACTATAAGCTACCGGTCATATTTTGACAAACTTTTGTTTTTTGCAGCGGAGCTTATTTTCTGCATTAATCCAAAATCCCATTGGCTTTTTGTGGAGGGGACCAGGGGCGACGCTAACTTCCGGGTTTGCCTACAAAAAATACGTCACCCCTGCAACAACTCTAGAAGACTGTAACAGCAAAATACCCGAGTGCACTGAAGTGAGCAACAGTGTGTTCTATTGCTTGTAAATTCAACAAATTGAAATGTCAAATAGTCGCACTTTAAAGGACCGTAGCAGACTCCATGTACAACCGACCTGACTGCTGACCATTTACCAAGACGCACCATCATTTTCTTATGTGTGCAAGTCATTTTTAATGCCCTTTGCTTCCTCCCGTTTCCCTCTTTGGCAGGAGTTGGCCGCCATTCATTTAAGTATACTTGTGATTATTGTGCTAGCTCTCAACTATTCAACTATATACAAACATAGACTGTATTTAACATGGAGAGCGTATGATTGGGAAACAGCTGAATGTTAAACAAATAAATGTTGTGGAGAATTTAATTTGTAGTGAAAGCCCCTGTAAGGACCATCTGTCAGCGACCAAATAAACATGCACACTAAAAGCTAATAAGCAATGAAAATAAAGAGGCTGAGTAGCTACTGTAAGTAACCATTGAGTCACGAGGGGAGAGCCATCGCTGACAGGAGCTGAACAACCAAGGAAATGTGGCTGCGGTGGAGACCATCAAAAAGCCAAATCAGTCGGGGGGAAAACTGGCCACTGTTCAACTGCTTTTGGTCCTCAGTTGTCAGCATCTAATTAGATTTCCTCACTTTCCTGTTTCCCTTCCTCCCACTGACTTCATGTTATGAGCAATTACTCTGTCTGACAAACTTCCCAAGAGACAAACATTGGATTCAGCTATTTAAAGCTTCACATCACGGTACATCTTTTGGGTCCCAAAGACTTCCGAGAAATATTCCCATTGACTGTTGTCGTTGTTAGGTGCAAGAAGTTGAAAGTTTCATTCATTTTCCCTCTTGATCGCACTGGAAGAAACTGTACGGAACCACATAGGTGACTGTTTGCAAATGGATATATATATGATGACCGAACACATTGTTTTACACTGATTTTCACCTATTCCAAAAAGATCAGCCACAAATTCATGTTATTGGCCCTGACCACCCGCACACGCAAATCCCATCCCGACACATTCGGCATTCTGTCAGACACCTTGGCATGACGTTTGATTCCAGCCTCAATCCAGTCTTCAGCTACATCTAAGGAGTACTCCCAAGAGTCCCTTCAAGTTTGAACTTTAGAGCCACCAAATCCACTGCTAAATCATACATGCTTAGGTTTTCTCACTGCAAAGGCCTTTCAACAGGCATTCATTCAGGCAGCAGCTACGTCCCAACGAAAGACTTATTCCTCGCCCTTTTATTGTCTTTACGCCAGATACCAGATTTCTATATATCTCTGACTTCCTCTCTCCTTGCACAACCTGCACAGAGTTGTATAATTAGTCTCAAAACCCACGCACATAAAAAAACAGGTGTGTGCACGTGATACGAGCACACGAGTGGAAAAAGCATCCTTGCGAGGGAGTGTTTTTTTTTTTTTTGCTCCGGGTGTACAAATGTGGTACCCGTGAACATGGGGCCCGCTCATCAAGGTGACTTTTGAGACTGTGGAGGCGGGGGATGCAATATTCACGTCCGACACCTCGGGTCTCCAGCCAGTCTCTGATGTGTTTTTTTTCAAGTCCTGAGCTGTGACTGGGCTAGCGCGTCACTTGTGATTGGATGCTAGCGCCGCTGGCTTTTCCCCCGTAGAATATTCCTCAAGTCCTTCAAGCAACACTGGTGACATTACTGTTGCTGACGATACTGTAATAATAATACAAATATAAATATATTTTTAAATCCTTCTAATATCTATAGAGGGGATGCAACTCCATTTAACCCCTTGTTCATATTGCTTCTCAGCAAATCATGTGTTCATATATTATAGTCTAGACCTGCTCTATATGTAAAATGTCATGAGATGACTTTTGTTGTGTGGCGCTATACATGAATAAAATTGAAATTGAATAGCCACAACTTTATTCAGTGAACACTGAGAAAAGCAAAGGGTTAGAGACATGTATAACATAACAAAATAGGCAAAATTATTCCAAATGAAAGCATTATTTTATCAAGGGACCCTCAGAAGTATTAGCGTCAGTGTGGCCAATGAACCGATCAGATCCTCTCAATGTTGTAATAAAGACCGGCTACAACACAGTAGGTTACGAGCGAGGGAGCGCCTCGAAGCTGCGCTCACAGCTGGCATCCAATCACAAGGGCACGTGGCCAGTCAATAGAAAATAGATTTGAAGTGTAAAAAAAAAAAGAACAAAAAAAAGAAAAGCTTCCGAAAATGTTAGATTTCATTTTATACTATTTTATATTATATGTTCTATGATTCTATTTCTATATAAAGGCTTTTATGCAAGTTCATTTTAACTAACTAATATGTGCATGTAGGTATGAATATGTATGTGTATAGTGTATGTATATGAATATGTATGGTATGCGTTTCATATATACTGTAGAAATGAAGTTTGTAGAAATCTTTTTTTGATATTTCATAAGTCTCCTTTCCTCATTTTGTTCTTGCTATTTTTTTGAGTTGTGTTTGCCTTTTTCGAAAAGCACATTGTTACATGAATACACTTAATTATCATCATTATATAATTACAAAACAAAATACAATTTCACCCTCCTCCATCCTGTTTCTACACATTACTACGACACATTATTACGACACAATATATTTCCCCCCAATATGCAGCAATAAACCTAGTTCCATTTTTACCTGTATCTCAAATGGTGACATGCACCGTCTGTAATAATCTGTCCCATTGCACGCAGGTGTTTGTTCTTACCATATCAACCTCGGAGATGCTGTCCAAGCTCTCCACCTGAACGTCCACTCCGACAGGGATTGCGGGACCTGCCAAACAAAAGTGTATCATGAGCAAACAGATGCAGAAGTACACCGTTATTTAACAAGCAGGCAACGCTGCCAAGCTGATTTATGAGGGAACTATCTGAATTTTACCAGTTGGCTGGCTTCCTCTGCTCAGATTCAGAGTGTGTTTTAGACACACAGTTTCCTTCTACTGTGACTTGACTGCAGCTAACAGGTGGACTACACGTAAGTCTACCAGATACCAGAGTTGCACTTTTGTATCGTCCATACTTCAATCTTCTAAAAAACCTAAAAATCCTTCCCTGAGTCCACTTCCCTTCTGTATCTTCATCTCCTAATTTATGATTTTGCAATAATAATAATAATGCACAGTGACAAATTCTTGATTTGTTTAAAGATTCATAGAACAACCATCAGTTTATACGCTACCTTAGGGATAACGGCCATGGTACACTATAAACAGCAGTGCGTACATGTCCTTTTAATGTGCTGCAAATGATACCGAACAGTTAACAGTGTATGTGGGAGATTTAAATTGTAAGCAGAAAATAATAAAATAGAGGATCAAATCACCAATGTCCTGATTCTGGAACAAGTTCAGAGCTAACGCTTGGAGCCACATCACTACTTCACCCAAATCACTTATTGCCTTCTATTGTTCCTCCAGCCATTTTTGGTGCCGGTGTCCGACACGTTCTACTTTTCCAAGCTTTAGCGATGCAAAGTCTCTGCATCTCGTATCATTCCCACACAAAACATCCAAATCTGTTGATATTATGCTACAGCGTTGACAGGGTGAGGCGATTACGTGCGAAAACCCAAACCTTAGGGCCTATCATTCGGGGAACGTCCTGAATGTTTCAATCAGGTTGTGAGCTGATTCGTTTTTCTATTTCGTTGCCCTTACTAGCAGCAGCTCCTAAGGATGGTGATGTCTGTCCGTGCGTCTAAGACTTTGGTCCAGAACAAGAAAGCTCCACAACCGCAGGTGAGGCTGTCATGAAATTTGCTGCATATTCAAGGTTTCCAGGGGATTATTTTTCACGTTTTGACCTTCTTTCCGGTGGTTAAAATGACCCCTTGACCAACACGTTGGTGCGCGGTATCACAACAACTGGAATTGGAATATAATATGGAATATAAAACTCATACATATATATATAAGACATATATAACTAGCAGTAGCAGTAGAGTAGTATAAATAGCATGAATCTAAATACAGATAGTTTTGTCAAATAAAGAGATACAGATACAGACAATAGCTTTGTGTTACACTTCTGATGCCTTCAGTACATTAAATGGACAAACAAAGAAGGTGATTTGTTTCCCAACACTCAACAAAGAGTCAGTACTAGTAAGCTACTACACCCTAAGTGAATTTCTCCCATGTCGCATATTGATGTGAGCTTTGGGGACCCAAATACAGGGAGTGAGACTTACATTTAAAAAAAAAAAAAAAAAAAAAAAAGCACTGGTGACACCAATTTTAATTTAGTTCCATGTGAACTCATGGTGACATTTGGCCCATTTTCTCAGTGTGATTTAACTTGCGTGGAATGCAGGAATTGGCAGCTGTCTCACTTAAGCGGTGTATGAATGAGGGATCACAACACATTACACAAGTCTGCAGGAAATGGAACAAGTGACCCAAAGACAGATCTGAACTCTCCTGATGGGTTATTTTAGCGGAAAAGAGGAAATTCGGGGCAACACCTGCAAAGATTTGAGATGTCATTCGATGCGTGGTCATGTTTGTACATGTTCAAACCAAGTTAGGGTTAAATGAACTGCCTCATGCCTCATGCAACTGGATTCTTGTAAATGTTTAATATCTCTATCATGACCTCTGACCTCTACATAAAGATAACAGCATTACATGTGACCCTCTCATATATCACCATTTGACATGCACACACTGCATAGATGGAGATAGAGTGGAGGGAAGATTTACCAGCGATTTGAACCACTTTGCATCACTTATCTATACAGTCTGTAATCCAAAGAGATTAGCAGAGACACTAAATGCTAGATTAGAGCCACCAAAGCTCTTCAGATGAGGGGCTGTGGAGGGATCTCTGTGTTTGGGATTATTCTTCACTTATACTGGAACAATGACATCAAGTGTGTTGCACTTGTTGTCACATTAGACATCAATGGTCTTCTGTTCTCACAGTAACCTCGCCAACCAATGTTTCAACTGATTCAATATGAACCCATTCATTCAGGGAGCTCAGAGCAGGACGATGGCCTGGATTTTCTAAGTGCCTCTGATCTGAGATACAAACTACAAAAAGAAACTTCTTCCTGACTGAGGAGACAGTGAAAGACCGCCGTGCTCTTAGGTCTAAGAACTATGACTCTAAGTCCTCACTTTTGAAAACTTCCCGAGTTTTGAAAGTAAAAGCTCAGTCAGTCAGAGTCAGGTGGGGGGTATGCGAGGGCCGTTTTTTATTTTTTTAGGCAAAATAGACAGTGGCCTGGGGCGCCGCCAGCTGGAGGGAAAACATTTCATTTCAAAACATCCAGTCCACCTTCAGATGTCTTGTCACACTAACGTCCAACGTGCGCATTTTCCAAAAAAATAAACCCACGGCACACTACACCCGACGCTGAAAGGAGTCTGTATAGGCAGTCCCATAAATAAAAACTTCTGGTGCCTGCTTATTTTGTGACCTACGTCCTTCATTTCACTGCCCATGTATGTAACGAGGCGTTTACTTGTGTTCCACGCGAACATCATATTATTTGATCAAAACTGGGTCTCATGAACGTGACGCGGTGCGGATATTTGCGCTGCGTTGCACCCTCAACGCGAGCAGTAAATCAATTTTAAACAATCTACACCTTGAAAATAGAATGAAAGGAAGGATGTCCAGCCGATCTACAGGCTCGAGATTGGGCCAACCCAGGCGTTTTTGATTCATATAACCTAGTTATTGGCCATAAATCCGGTTGAAATTACAGCTGTCAGAAATGACCACTTCTGCTGGAAGCAAGTGAGCCATGCAAAACAGTGATATTTTGCAGATGAACCACTCCTCTAAAGTACCGCCGTAGGGTGAGTCTGTCTAAATCCTGTCCAAACATCCATGTCACAACACCCTCTATGGATATTATGCAAAATCCTATAGGACATGATGCAAACTATTATTGGACACCATCAAAGGAAAAGCTGTCACACAGGTTATATTTTCTTAATGCAGAATTATCAGCTGTCACACACACCATGTTTGCTTTACTTCATTTGTATGCTGTGCATACTGAAAGCTGTGCAACGCAAAATTGAAAAATTGAAATAAATATTAGCTCATAAAATATTTACAAATGAAAAGTCAAGATACTGAAAATAACGCATAAATATTAGACTGGGATGTCCGGGATGTGGATGAGCCTTCAGGATCAGTAAGCTGAGAATGTTCCAATCATCACAGAATATGAATAACCGTGTTCCTTATGTTCCATATCATATCCTGAATGTGTGTTAAAAACAAACACTAGTCATAACAGGAACTGCCGTTCAAGTGTTTTTGATGACATGACGAGGAGGTTGAGTTGAAGTGATGTCAATCTGAATTCTAAAATATTATTAAATCATTTGGGAAAAGATCAATCAAAATGGCTGGAAACAGCCCTGGGGATGCATTCAGTGCTTTTTTTTTCCAGGCACCAGGCTATAATTAGTTGGATTACCAATTGCACATGTTTTACCAATTACATCTGCATCAAGCTGAAGTCGGTTTAAATTTCAATATTGATTATCCCATGCTGACTGTGATGGCTTTTTCTATACCTGTGAGGCTGGACTGTGAGAGTCACCGGGCCTCGCGCACTGAGGCAGGTTCTACATCACAAACAAATAAAGAAACAGGAAATGAGAACTTCAAATGACTGCTTTTTTTGCTCTGATTGCCAACCAGTTGCCAACCTCTTGTTGGACATTACTGAAAGTGGTGACAGCGTGTTCTGTGGATTATCCAGAATAACAGGGATGCAGAGCCTAGAAAACCCCCCCCCCCAAAAAAACAAGCTGCTGTCAAGGTTTTCAAATGTCTCTTTGTAATGCTGTGAGCATAACAAAATGAATTCCATTCACATGCAGCTGTATTAGTGTTTGTGGAGGCTCAAATCTCAGGGACAGATGCGTAAAATTCTGGTCGAATAAAAAACCAAAACTATCAGCACAGATATGGAGGACCGAAACTGCTAAAATCAAAAATAAATAAATAAGCGATTCACTTAACGCTCCATTAAATCCATCGCTTCATCATTATGCAAATGAGGGGGCTGTCATCCAAAGTGTGTCATGGGGTCAACTTTTTGCAGTTTTGCCCTTTTCTTTCTTTATTGTGGGAAGTCTTTTCCCGGCTTCTGCTGCACAGAGGAGCTGACAGCATACTGAGCATACTGACAGTTTACATTTCACTTCACTGAAAGTCATGAGCTACATCAAATGCTTCTGAAAGCAGATGTACATACCTCAACAGAGCATCAGCATATAGTGACGAATACGATGAATTATTTGAAAGCAAATTGAGACTTTTGCTTCTTGTCAATTAAATAAGAAACAAGCGTCCAAAGGCTTACGACGTGCCTGGACCCCGATCGCTGCCGCCTGCAGATATATTTAATATTATTTTTGGTGCACTTAATGGCATATTAACTTACTGAGTCATCTATTTTTTTTCATTTTTGATTTAGGCAGTTTTGGCCCCCCACACTAAGAGAGATACCACTTGAGGGAAGAGATTTTCTCATTTTGTTTGTTCTAATTCTAATTTTTTTCTGTTTGTTTCTCATGTGTCACTGAGAATCTCTTCTGACTGGTGATTCCTCTGAGTGCTGTGACATACAGTAATGTGGATCCAGTCAATGACTCAGACGTTCAGAGATTCCAGAGCCTGAAATTGTATTCAAACAGATGTCCAACAAACAGGGTTGTATTTTTACAGTATACCTGTAGCTCTCCTAAACAAGTATAGTATATTGAATATGTTTTGTTTTGTATTTCATTGCTGGAATTATGTTTGAGTCATTTTATGCATTTGGAATGACGTAAAATGGCCAAAAAAAAAGGCCAACTAAAGCATATTGCAGCATTTCTGATTCATTACTGTGAGATAGAAGTTCCCCTTCTTTTTGTTGTAATGGAATCTTGGTTTATGCTAAATAAATAAAACTACTTCAAAGACAATAGTGACACATATTGTTATGTACTGCTATCATGAAAACTTAAATTTTCATGGGAAACGAGCTAGAATCAGGACACAAATCAAATTCATGTATGCAAAAACCCAGTTTGCAAATTCCTTTTCAAAATTTAAGTTGCACATTGTCAAATTGAAAATGAAACGTCTGTGGCTGTTTTACACTTTGGAGTACACTGAATATGTACTCTCAATGTCAATTCCTGTTTTCCATATACATCATGTGCACAAATTAAATTTCGACATGGTCGAATTATATCATTTTAATATTGGCAGCCGCACATAACAAATGCATAGTTGCTGGGCAATAAAGCACACAATAATACAGCTAACAGAAGATTACAACAGACATACAGAACACACTGTAGGCATCAAAATCAGCTGAAGGAGCTGAAGAGCTGGAAAACAATGTTGAACAAGTTTCTTTGTGTAAATATGTCTCAGCGTCCCATATTGATGACCGGCATCCCAACACGTCGTGCTGCATTCAAGTTATTTCAGGGGGTTAATCTACCATAGATCCAAAGATGAGGCTGGCAGATCGGAATAAACTGACACTGTAGCAGATGGCGGCAAACAGTAAGAATGAAGAATGGAAGATTCATTTTTCTTGTAATATACAAACAGAAACTTGATTTATTACTTGTATGTCAAATTCTCAAGAGGGCGGTAACGATTAATGACAGGTTGCGTTTCACTTGCTATACAGAGTGTAGTAGTGTTTTTCCTGAAGAAAAGGAAATTAAACTGCCAGACTTTTGAATGGTATTCTGAACAGGGGTTACAATTTGTTGACGTTACTAAAATAAATGTACTAACTGATGCCTGTTTGCCTTCTTATTGGGCTGTTCTCACAAACACAGCTGATGTATTTCTCCAAATCTTTGGTTTTGTGTTGTTGTTTTTGTTGTACCAATGCGTATCCATAAAAGCGTTTGTTCAAGACTCATAAATGCTACAAGCACAGGAGCTTTGGACTGTCAGGATTTTCAGCAGGGAATGCTGGCGGGGAGCGTTGCAGGATGGGCACCAGAATTGGAGCCGGGCGAGCGGGCAACTTGACCGGGCTCAACAGCCTCCCAGTGTGCCAGGAGCCAAACCCAGCAAGAAAACGACCTCGGCCGATCAACTGTCAACCACACAGTTATTGTTGGATTCATTTGTAAGTAAATGGTAAATGGTAAATGATCTCACATATATAGCGCCTTTCAACCTTCACGGTTCCCAAAGCGCTTTACAGCTAAGTCTAATTCACCCATAACCCATAAGTACACATCATCCATCGTGTTGATAAGTCTGCAAGTATGTGGAAGAAATTTAACTTGGACCATTATTTAATAACTTTTGAATTCCTATTACGGGACTACACGCCATTAGGCAAAAATTCCTACACCAGATGTCTATCTGATAGTGCTGTCGCTAAATTTCATCATTAATAGAAGAGAACAAGAACAACCCCAGGTTTTCAGCAGGGAATGCTGGCGGGGAGCGTTGCAGGATGGGCACCAGAATTGGAGCCGGGCGAGCGGGCAACTTGACCGGGCTCAACAGCCTCCCAGTGTGCCAGGAGCCAAACCCAGCAAGAAAACGACCTCGGCCAATCAACTGTCAACCACACAGTTATTGTTGGATTAATTTGTAAGTAAATGGTAAATGGTAAATGATCTCACATATATAGCGCCTTTCAACCTTCACGGTTCCCAAAGCGCTTTACAGCTAAGTCTCATTCACCCATAACCCATAAGAACACATCATCCATCGTGTTGATAAGTCTGCAAGTATGTGGAAGAAATTTAACTTGGACCATTATTTAATAACTTTTGAATTCCTATTACGGGACTACACGCCATTAGGCAAAAATTCCTACACCAGATGTCTATCTGATAGTGCTGTCGCTAAATTTCATCATTAATAGAAGAGAACAAGAACAACCCCAGGTTTCTCTTCAGCACTGTAGCCAGGCTGACAGAGAGTCACAGCTCTATTGAGCCGTGTATTCCTATAACCCTCAGCAGTAATGATTTCATGAGCTTCTTTAATGATACAATTCTAACTATTAGAGACAGAATTGACCACCTCCTGTCTTCAGGTGGTACCTTACCTTCAAACACGGAACTCTCAGAAACAACTGTAAAACCTGACGTATATTTAGATTGCTTTTCTCCCATTGACTCACCAAATAACTAAAACCATTTCTTCATCTAAGCCATCAACTTGTCTCTTCGACCCCATCCCAACCTGGCTGCTTGAAGAGGTTTTACCTTTAGTCAGCACTTTACTCACTTTACTACACATTATCAATCTGTCTTTATTAACAGGCTACGTACCACAGTCCTTTAAAGCAGCTGTAATTAAACCTCTTCTTAAAAAACCCACTCTTGAGGTTTTAGCCAACTATAGACCCATATCTAACCCTCCCTTTCTCTCCAAGATTCTTGACAAAGCAGTCACCAACCAGCTGTGTGTGTGACTTTCTACATAACAATAAGTTGTTTGAGGACTTTCAGTCAGGTTTTTAATTGGCATTAAAGGAACCGCACTAAGCTGGTTTAAGTCCTATTTATCAGATTGATCTCAGTTTGTACATGTTAACGATGAATCCTCTATGTACGCCAAAGTCAGTCATGGAGTTCCACAAGGTTCTGTGCTTGGACCAATACTATTCACCTTATATATGCTTCCTTTAGCCAATATTATTAGGAGACATAACTTTAAACTTTCATTGTTATGCAGATGATACACAATTTCTGTTATCTATCAAACCAGATGAAACCAATCAGTTAGCTAAACTTCAAGCATGCCTTAAGGACATAAAAACCTGGATGACCTGCATCTGCATTTTCTCAGTTTTTAATTGATTTGGATGTTTAGTTATTAAAAGGACCTGTCAATCAATTTCAGAGTAGGAATAGCAGGTTCCCGAGTAAAACCCAACATATGGTGGTCTTTCTGGTTCTGTTTATTTTCAGAACATTTCTCTGACATTTGTCTTGCGTTATAAAGTTGATATGGCCAATGTTCCCTATTTACACATCCAGCAACATTATCATTCATGGAGTTGTGTTTTTTGCGTCACCTGAAGTCCAATATTACGTAGCACTGGTTTGGTCTCTATCAACTCCTGAGAAAAACGATTTGACTCTTTAACTGCTATAAATGCTCCACTAAGTTCACCAGCTGGTCTCCAATGTTGTCTGTCTGCGCTAAAAGAGTATTTAACTCAGATAATTCAGTCTGGGTGTTATTCTAATATGTTATTCTAAGTTTTATCCATTATGAATATTGGTCATGATCATATTTTACTCCCCACCTACTTTGTACGAGTTCTCCGGGCGAGAACGATCAATCAAATTTTCAATAACAGAAATCATCTCAAACCAAATAAATGTAATGTCCCTTTAGTACAGAATTTCAAAGTACCTTCACCAACACTGAATGCACTTTTACAGACAGTTTTGGACCTCTCCTCATTTCTGTGTCTGTTCTTCAGATGGGACAAAGTGTCATTTGCGGGGTAACAGCTGTCTGATGGCGTAACAGATTGGTGCCCGTGCTAATCTAAGCTGTAAACAGGAGGACCCGCCTGCGGCTTAATCTGCTCATGACTGCTGGAGTGGGGCCTGCCATGAAAGCTAAGCAGAGTTAGGCTAGGCTAACACCGCGGGCCAGCTAGATTTCACTGGGCGAAAGCTAGCGGGTAAAGCTATACTCTAGTCACCTCAAATTAAGCCGACATCTCCAGATGGTATCTGGGTGCTACTGACCCATCCATCAGTGAGCACTGCTTAAAGCTTTAGCTGTAAAAAAAAAAAAAAAAAAAAAGGAAACAAAGACTGTGGTGATTATTATGATGTCCCCTCACAGATGACACACAGGTCACTTTGGTGCTCGGGGATAAAGCGAATGACAAGTTTCTGTTGTTCATGACATTTAATAAGCCAATATAAAAACCATTTGACTGTGCACACGTTTAAAAAGAGTGACAGCATTTAATTTGGCTTGAAATAATAAAGCAGCGATGAGCCTAAATCAATGGATTACTGCAGTTTCCTTTGATGTATCAGGCTCGATAGGATCTTCTAATTGAATTTCCACAGTTCTGACATCAAACTATGGCAGCAGCAGCAGTCACAGCTGCAAATGTTTGGTGGGTGGGGAGGGGGGTTATAGTATGAGTTTTTAAGAGCCTCTAAAATATAAAATAACATATAAAAATTGTTATGGCACAAAAAGTGTATTTCAGTGATGCATCACTGGCCCTTTAACCTTTTCGCCAAGACCAACAGATTAGAAAGTGCTCACTGGCAACGCTCCCAGAATGAGGAGGTGCAGCAGGGAGGCACAGGAAAAGACCCAGGGCTCTGTTGACATTCACTGGATAAATAAATACCAAAATAGTACTTAATTTTTCTGTGGCAGTTGTACCTTTTTTTTTTTTTAAAAGCCAGTATTCCTCAAGGTCCGGTTTGTTTGCCAGTTATCATCATAATACAGCTCCACTTTCCTTTGGCCTTCAGTGATATGAGTTTACGGCTAAATGGATAAAAAGACGACTCAAGAGAACGTCGATGGATAAGGTAGAAAACAACACTTCCACTAGCTTCTGTAACTAAATACAACCTCTCACAGAGGCTTTCTTTCATTGACCATCCTGATAAAATTAATGTTCCTGGAGTTACTATGTCTGAACTTGCAGCGGGTCAATCCTGGACTCACGTCTCCTGGTGAGTTGGTGACATTTAACCCGTGATGGCCTATGGCTTGTGGGAAAGGTTTTTTTTTCTTTTTTCAATCTACCATTTACCTTACTAAGAAGGTTAGGTTTTGATGACTGCCCACCTAGAGTCTGGTTCTGCTGGAGGTTCCCGCCTCTTAAAAGGAAGTTGTTAACATTGCTACTGTCTCCATAGTGCTTGCTCATGGTGGGAACTGTTGGGTCTTTGTAATAATATTAAAACGAGTCCAGTCTAGACCTGCTCTAATATGGTATAATGGGGATGCTAAAGAAAAGGTAAGAAAGTCATCCAAAAGATGACTTATCCTACTATAGACTATGGAAATTCGTGGTACACTTTATGGGCATCTAGGCATTACGTTTTAGATAGCGTGCCTTGAACCAAATTGTTGGTCAATGGAAAACTGTGACCCAATGATGGTGGTAGCTGTAAGGACAGGGGGCTACCAAAATAAGTCTTTTCTTCAGGGGACCATGAATCTCTCCTTTTGATTTAAGTATAACCCACAATCAAAGACAATATATGAAAAATGGTCAAAATCAATCCAACAGAGGCTGAGGTATCCTGATATTTAGTCACTAGTATGGGTCAAATCCCCAAAACACTTGATCCAGCAATTCCCTTAACGCAACCAATAGCATATTTTCATTAGGCACTCCATTAACCCTAACCCCAACCCTAACCCCAACCCTAACCCTACACAACCATTAGGCATTTGGTTTGGGTTTCAAAACTCACACCCCCAGTTTGTAACACAAGCTAATGTCTGGATTACTTCTGTTGTGATTTGGAATCGAATTGGAACAGAGCCCAGAGGTTCCGGTTTTACTTTGGCTCTCTATGAGGATTGAGTTACAGAAGCTAGTGGAACAGCTGCTAGCCCTGAGGTGTCATCCGGACTCTGTCTCTCTATGGCAGACAAGTTACCTATTTACACATCCAGCAGACACGAAGCAACATTACTGAAGCATTCAACTGTTTCTCTCCATGCAGTGAATATAAGTCTCACATTCGCTCTTGTTTTGGCTCTGGTTACATTTACATTATGTAACTCTTGGGTCTTTAGCTACTAATGTTCACCGCCTAATCACAATTTGTCTGCTGTTTGACACTGGGCGGATAGTTCACAGTAGGTTTATCAGGGCTAAAAGGGCTGCTGAAAATAAGGTCAATGAGAGTGGAGTTGTGGGTGGTGACACCTACACAATGAGCTAAAAGAAGCTAAAAAGCTTTGTAGAGCTCAGCAGAACTGTAGAGTTGGTGATGATTCTCTGTATGTTTGTCACTACAAGTGACTCTTCTCACATCACACTCGTTTACGCTCAACAAGGGGCGATCCGTTGCAGTATTCTCCGAAACGCCAGGGGGCTTAAAACTAGTGGAAGATGGTCATAAACAAACATGGCTGCACTCTGCGCTAGAGCTTGTTGTCGCTGAGGAAGAATGGATCAGTTTTTATCTATTAAATGTGGTGGCAGTCTCCCTCTCCATGAGTCCAGAATCACGTGGCTGTCCCCTGTGGTCTCTCATGGAAGGGGTCGTGGAGGTGCTTAAAATGACGTACCGGCTCGGGCCAGTCCAGTTTCACAGGTGTCCATGTTGACATGTCGCATGGCACACGTCGCCTAGTTACAAAAACTCAGAGGCGCACGACCACTCGCCGCGACAGATTGCGGAGCCTTCGGCATGGCACGATGACGCCATTTTTGGCGCAAGGACCCTCGCGCCAGAGACTCTATGGCGACCATAAATCCAGCTTTAGGGCCCTATTTTCATGGTGGCGCAACGACCAGTGCAAGCAGTGCTCTGACAGTTTGGTATTTTCCTAACCTAGAAATTTTGTTTCTGGAGCAAAGTCACCCCGTTGCAACTTTAACTATTGATGACTACAGCTTGTAGGCAAATGAAAGAAGTTACTCATGAGAAGGTTTAAACAGTTCAAGGGTTCTATACATTCTGTTCTTGGATTTTTCTCCTCGACCTGAGACAGATCTGCTTTCACTGAATACATCAGAGTGCCTTCAGTAGCTGGGCGGAGGATATATTAAAGTAATAGGCCACATGAAGCAACCCCACCTCTGACTTTGTGACCTCCGGTAAATCCGCAACACTGCTAAGCCACATTTTCTGAAAAGCACACAGTGGCTTTGGTGTGCAGTTAACAGATCATAACATGACTCGCTCCATGCCCATACATCAAATGATCTGGCCGATGGGCTTTCTCTCTCTTTCCCCTCAATGTGGATTAACAACAAGCTTAATGTGTTATTTTACAGAGGATCAAGAGCAATAATACACCCCACACGTTAGCCACCCCCACCCTCCCCCATGTCCACTGAAACTGACATGTTGCATCTGAATTTGATACAGATCTTTGTTGAATGTGTATGCGTAAAATCATGCACATATGTAAGACTTTCATATATAATAATAATAATACTATGTATGTACTCATCAGCACAACTGGTGGTGAGATCAGGGGTTATTTCGGCTTGAGCTTGTGTTACAAACTGGGGGTGTGAGGTTGGGGTTAGGGTTAATGGAGTGCCTAATAAAAATATGCTATTGGTTGCGTTAAGGGAATTGCTGGATCAAGCGTTTTGGGGATTTGACCCATACTAGTGACTAAATATCAGGATATCTCAGCCTCTGTTGGATTGATTTTGACCATTTTTCATATATTGCCTTTGATTGTGGGTTATACTTAAATCAAAAGGAGAGATTCATGGTCCCCTGAAGAAAAGACTTATTTTGGTAGCCCCCTGTCCTTACAGCTACCACCATCATTGGGTCACAGTTTTCCATTGACCCACAATTTGGTTCAAGGCAGGCTATCTAAAACGTAATGCCTAGATGTCTATAAAGTGTAGTAGGATAAGTCATCGTTTTGGATGACTTTCTTACCTTTTCTTAAGCATCCCCATATACCATCATCATATTTCCCACTTTAAAAAAGGTAGTTTGCTTAATTAAACCTCCTTAAATGCTCCCTGGAATTTAATGAGGCATTGTTTCAACCCTCAAGGTCTTTGTCAGGGTAACCTTGACGGCCGAAACGTTGCCTTATTAAAGTCTTGGGAGCTTGCAATATCTAATGTACTACTTTCTGAACACATTCATGCTGCCATGGGGATGGGGATGGGTGCTTGGGGCAGGCAAGCCACAGGATCCTTAACCCGAGGCCAAGTGACCGGAGTGCAGGCTGGTCGCTAGCAGGCCGTGGTGCAGGCTGAAGGTTAGCAGACGACTGGTCTGCCCAGCCAGGTCGCAATTTCTCCAACCAAGGCACTGAGGACACTCATTTTGGAATTTTGGAATGCAGCGACATTGCTGAAGATAAATCCAACTGGGCAAAAAGCACAAGCCAGCAAACAGGTTGTAAACAAACCCCCAGGTCAAATTTATTTGGAAGAGAAAACAAAGTCAAACATTGAAAATATTTCCCAAGCCTGCATTCAATATTTTCAGCCTTTTTTTTTTCATTCTGATGCAGCTAAGCCAGTAGCTTACTGATCTGTTTTGGTGGAAAAACCATGTTAAAGTATTATTCGATTTTTTTTTTTTTTTAATGGTTTAAACACATCTGGAGGGGCATTCCTCTGTAGGGAATCAGGGTGGAGTATGAGACTCTATACTAATGCGACTGGAGCCGTGTATCCTCTGATGGGACTTTGTGCCAGCACCCGGGTTATTTTTAGTTCCATTTCCACTGTGACCTCCTGCTACACGCTCTGCCTTTTGCAGAAAGCAACAATTGCTCAACGGGGGTGGGGGTGGGGGTTAACAGCGGTTTCATCTCCTGCTCTCAACAAGGTACAACTTCACAGGAAGAAGAGTCAGAGACAGATTTGTTCCTTTCCCGCCCTATTTCAGAGCAGAGATGTGGGTGTACAGCATCTCAGTATCCAAATATCTTTATGAAAGCTGGATCGAGTTTTTGAACAGATCCTACAGAGTTTCATTTGATTGCTCCAAAGAGATACAAGAGGAACACACTTCTAAGCACATCAACAAAGACCGAGCTTTGAACGACTCTCTGAAGTATTTCAATGAAAAAAAGCACACCACTATCTTTAGATTTAATCCCTGCCTTGGAAAGATATTAAGGCATGGAGTTTGAACACAAGTGTATGAAACTACGGTCTTTAGATAGCGTCTCTTAATAACCCCACGGGTGACAACTTCTTAATGCTTGAGCGTCTGCTGCACTGAGAAACATTCCTCTTAAAAACCCAGAACAGGAGATTAGTGACAATGTCAACCTGTCTGTGGACTGCGGTAACAACCTGGTGACGAGCGGGATTAACGCGGAGGGCGTAGGTCTAGAGATGCTTCGCGCTTCGAGACGATTCCCAAGAGAGGGATGGTTACTTTAAATTGGTGTAACATCAAAGAGCCCTACATATCAGAGGCTCTGGACACCAAAGACCAATCAATTAGGAGACATGAGAACAGACGGAAGTGCTGACACGACTTGGTTTTTCAAGCTTGAGGGAGGACAGGTAAACCAAATACTTCCCCTCTTTCCTCCATCCCTGTCTTCGCACACAGGCCACTGTCGCAACCCGACAACAGGATTAAAGGAGCACTCCACCAACATGAAAGTCTGTTTACTTGACATGAACCCTGATGAAGTCATAATGATGTAATCCAGGGCTATTGGCTTGCGCTACACATTTAATGCAGAAGATGTGTGTTACAAAATGGGGCGTGGAGTTTGAAAGACGGGGATATCGACAAGGCAGGGAGGGTCTAATGATAGATCCCATTGAGGTGCATTATGGGAAATGAGCACTGGCTCCAGGGACTAAAAGTCAGGAACTTTATGAAACTGCATTATGGAGTCTATTAAAGCCTGACTGATACTGATACTAATATTGATATTTGAGAGCTACAAAAATGTATTGAAAAAAAATCTATACGTATTGACTGATTGCAACCAATATATGTGGTGAGAGGGACATTTCCACACTGTAGAATGTCAGCGCTCTCTGGTGTACAAACTATGTGGTGGAGACACTGTTTCTAAACGACCTCTAAAAGACACACCTTTGGCATTTTTCATAATTTCAGCTGATATATCAAAGACAAATACATCAGTCCAGCTGTTTTGTTGGGTACATGTTAGGAAAATGTCTACTGCTATGCTAACACTTGCATTTTACAAGATTTGTTGTGTAATGAAATGAAAATAAAATGAGTTGGGTTTTTTTTTCCCAGGGTGTCAAACTGTTTCATAGGCAGATCAAAACTTCATATGTCCTGCTGCTTGGATCTCATGTTCAAGTCGGAGCTGCAGGTTTTGAGCACAAATAACCATTGAAATTTCAGTAATTCTGCTTCTCTAACAAAAGCTGACGAATGATGGGACTCTGACAATGACACACATCAGCCAGAAGAAGTTTGCTGTATCAACATTTTGATACAGTTACATCATCCACTGCTAGCTTTTTCTGGAGCTTTTTGCCCACATTTCATAAGTGTTGTCTTGCTCTTAAGTGTATAGAGCAAGACAACGAGGCAACTAAGCGGATGAAATGTGGCTGAAAGCGCTCGGGGGGAAAAAAAACAGTAAGTGCACCTTGATTTTTATGTCCGTGTACAAGAGTAAAAATAAAGCTAGCCTACCTCCAAACGCCGGCCTCATGGTGAAGTCGTGGTCGTCTACTTTGAGCAGATGCTCCGTCTTCATTTTGCGAGACTTGGTCACATCAGGAGGCTTTTTTGCCAAGGAGCTGAGGGAAGATGACATTCACCGTCAAGAGGATAGTCGGCTAAAAGATTTGGGGTTTAGCAACACTGCGGAAGACCGATTCATTGACAGCCGAGAACACAACCATTCATCTACGACCTCTTTCGTTTTTTCTCTTACTTACTCTTCTTTTCGTCACGTTTGCGTTCCGACCTTCCAAAAGACCACGCATAAAATGTCAGTAGCTGAAAGCTCACACGGACACTAATCATCCTGATCAAGGTTGTGAATGCAAATATTTGAGAAATGCTCAGAGCGACCCTGTGTTCAAGCAAAGCAGTCGCTCTGACTGCAGACGTGCCACTCCTAAAATCGTGTTTGTGTCCTTGGTTCAATAGAATGTCATGCTGTGGTAATTGTCAGCTGTACAGTGTCGATCTAACAGTGATGGCGGCGGAGCTGTTTAGACCTCATGCTGTGTTAAATCACCACTGAGGATAGACGGACATGACTTGCAGGGGACCTGGCAAAACGATAACAGGCAGATATATATACGTTTTCTCTACAGCAAGCAGAGAAGAAGAGATAAATGTATTGCCCTCGCATCCATTAGGGGTTTTGGTCCATATGTTGGAATGCAGACTCCGAAATTCCTCATTTTTCTTGGGAAACCTCCAAACTTGATCTAAAATAGTGAGAGAATCTCTTGGGGTTATATGGTCAGGGCTCCTCCAGACAGAAGAACTCTGTCTGAGACACAGCTGCATACTCTGCATTTCCAATGCATTCTCGATTGAAACTGGTGCTTTGCGTGCTTGCAGGAATGAGTCCTAAAACCCGGATATTAGTTAGCTTATTTACACTTCCGGTTCCCTCGTCTCGAAGTCAGTGGGTTTTTGGTTAGATGCCTGAAATAAGGTCTGCGGTTAATACAAGCTGAAGAGATTTTCTACGACATAAAATATGTCGGTGAATGAAAAATGAAGCTTTTAAGTGTCTTAAAAAAGGTAACGAGTGGCTAAATGAGGCTACAGAGGTTGTCGCGGACATTAAACGTCTTCATGCCGAACCCGGAAAGTCATCTACTCACTACAGCTGCTTTGTGTTTATACTCTATATCTATCTGTCTATATATCTATATCTATCTATATTCTCTTAAAAGTGAAGCTTAGCGGTGGTGACGTTGAAGTGATGCGACCGTGCTGTAGTTCCTTTATAGCCTAACGTTAGCTTTTTACTTCTGGTGATTCCATTTACGCTTCAGAAATCATAAAAGTGGAGTTCATTAGTGACGATTATCTTGCTGAACAAAACGTGTAAGAATCATAAACTTTTGTTTTGCCACAGAGCTTATTTTCTGCAATAATCCAAAATCCCATGGAACAATCCCATTGGCTTTTTGTTGAGGGAACCAGGGGCGATGCTAACTTTGGAGTTTGCCTCCAAAAACATGTCATCCCTGCAACAACTCTATTCGATCAATGTTTACCAGCTTTCAAGCTGATATCATGCTGTCAGAGTTGTTGTGAGTAGCTTGCACATTACGTTTTATCATGGCTAACACTGTGATTTAAAAGTCCCATGTTGTAGAAAGTGAGATTTCCATGTCTTGTTTGATTATGAAGCAGGTCTGGGTGCTGTATAAATACTGGGAAGGTAACAGTCTACAGAGAAATGCACACAGCCCGTATTCAGAAAGGTTGTGATGTCACAACGATATAGTCACCGCCCTCAGCCACGGCCCCCAGCAGGTCATTGCTCCAATCACAGCACCACCCACCACGTACAGGGACGCTCACCCACCCGCCCAGTCTGTCTGAGTCATTGGAGCGCTCTGCTCAGGAACTACTCTTCAAGTGTTTGGAGGTTGTTCAGTTTGTCTCAAACGGCTCGTTTCAGACGGAGGGGGGAACTGAGGGGCTGCAGAAAGGGCCGGGAGAAGATAAATCAGGACTTTTTATGAACTGTGACTCATGCAAAGCTGCTCTAGTGGAGTCCCAGAATAAAAACATAGAGCTGAAATGAGCATAATATGGGACCTTGAATTCCAACAAGTCCTCCAAAATACATTGGTTGTAACTGCACTCCAGAACGACACACGTTAAGATTTTCTGTAAACGCCTTCCATAACCTTTACAAATCGTAGTTTCACAAAATGATTTCTAATAGTTGGTCGGCTAAGTTTATGGAACTAATGTATGTAACATTTGCAACAACAAATTAGGCAAGGTTGACATGACAGAACTAAACGACAAAATAGGTTGCGAGCCACTGCCTTGTAGAAGGTCTCATATGAGTGGGGGTTTAGTTTCTGATCTAGCGGCCCTATCAGCGCGACACGCATTGCTTTGTCGGTGTCTCCAGCCCAGTGTGTCAAGTGTCCTTCTGAACCCCCCCCCCCGACGAGCAGGTCAGTGTCTTGCAGGCAGCCTTCCCACCTTCACTGGAGTGTGGGTGAGTGTCTGGCAGAGAACGCGCAGAAAAAGCTGTTTTGCATTTGCCAGATCTGAACCTTCCTTGTAGGATTTTATGATCCGCCGCTCCTTCTGTGTGACAGATGAATCAGTACATTTGCTCATGATCGCGTTTTTAAGTGTTTAACACGTACAAACTGTTGCACGGCCTGTCAGCAAAGACATCGCAAAGCCAAAGAGGTGCACCTCGGGCCACACCTCATTTACGCAGCGCACAAAGTTCAGACTTGAACTGCCGCTTTACGGCCGATCTCTTCTTATTTTACCACTAAAATAATACTACATTGCACCGACATATACTCCTTTACATTTTGCAGGTGTGAAGCAGCTGTGACTTGGCTCGGTTTGGCGTGCTTCTTTTGGTAATGGTAGTCTAACGCACCTGAACGCTAAACGTTAAAGAGCGTCCACATTAACCAGCAGTTGCACATTATCTAATGTGCGTGGCAAATCTTGTGATAATGGCAATTCAGTTAAAAAGCGTTTCATTGAATATATCATTCTCTTATTTATTTATTTATTTATTTATTTATTAATTTATCCCCCCACCGTATCTTCCACTTACGTGCCATGCTTCTGGGTCTCCACGGTACCGGTCCATCTCCGCACCCGGTGGCCGTGCTTGCGGCATTCACCGGTAACAACCAGGCATAGGAGTAAAATCAGAGGTTTGGTCATATAAGGCATCTTGGCGGCGCAAATCCACAGGTGAGTCCTTTGAAAGCCCCCTCCAGTCGGTTCATTCCAGCAGGGCTCAGCCGGCAGCGCATGGTTCCCTCAGCAGCGGAGGATGGACGCGTCCTCGGTCATGGCATCGGACTCTCTCTGTCGCGCGAGGCTGCGGGAGAGGAGCGCGCGCGTGTGTGTGATCCTATACACTGTCTGTACTACTTCGTCAGGAGAGAGAGAGAGAGAGAGAGAGGCTGAACATCTGTAGCCCGCATGCTCCAAGGGGGAAACACACGCTCGCGCGCGCGCCCGACCGCATGCGCCACGCAGGGATTATTTGCAGTTGGGCATGACACAACAAGAGAGGCAGATTATTCCTCCCTCTTGTAAATAAAAAACAACAACTCATCATTGGAATCACGTTTCAACTCAGGGACAGTTTAAATGCAAGCCCCCCCCCCCCCCACCCACCCCACACACACACTCACACTCACACACATTTTCATTTAGTGGAAGGGAGTAGCACGAGCGTGTCTGGGACCCGTGGGCAGAATCATTCACCATTTCAGAATTAGTGTAGAAAGAAACTATAGCCCCTGGAGAGAGTCTGCATGCTGTACCTGGGTCTCCACAACGTGCGTCAGACCTCCTTGTTCCCACGTGACTCTAAGCGCCTGAAACCTTGAACCTTCAACCACATGGACAAACCTAACAACTGTATGTTATGCTGCTGTTGGTTCGATTCCCAGTTCGATTCCCAGTTGCCCTTGACAAAACCCAAGTGTAACTGTCTGCGGGTGACTGTAAAGCTCCACTCTCATGATGAAGGCAATGTGTATCGTTTAAAAAAGCCGCAATGAAATGAAATCAAATTTTCCCTCTTTCTGTAAACCCCCCCCCTCCCCCCAAAAAATCAACATATTTGTTCATAACCATGTACTTAAAAGGATAATGCTGGTGGTGTACCTGTGTTACCGTCAGCCTTTCAATACTTTTGACTTCCCTATCTTGTCGGCAGCTCTCAGCTTCGTGCCTCCTGTTGGTTCCCACGGAAGATGTAAGTCTTTAAAAGCTGAATCACGAATATACGACTTTTTCTACGTTTTGTTTTTTTGTCGTTGTTGGTGGGCGGAGATGAGACGGAGGCAGAATAACTCCCGGAACACGTTAGCTGACGGCTAGCGAGTGAGTATTTACGGCAGGATGGTGTATGCGGGATTAAGTCAAAATAATCTACAGTGTGTGTGTTCATGGTAATTACAGAACATGTGTTTTTAATAGTTTATGGTATGGAGCTCTATGGCACAGAGGAAGTAGATATATCAGGCTTTGAATACACACACACACAATACTTGTTGGTCGGATCAGTTCATTTTGTGGTTTGGATCTGCACATCTGGATCTGACAGATAGAAGTAGAACATGATCACACTCCCATCAGCTTTACAATACACAGACTTCATGGCATAAGATAATCCTGAAAAGAAGAAACCCACCGCTTGCTGGACCTCATCGACGCAGGGCACAATGGGGACAGTTAGCTGTCACTTTTTTACCGAACCGTCCTTTTATAGCTTAATGTGATCCGCGTAAAATCGAGGACATTAATGATTGTGTCAAAAAACGTGAAGGTTTTGCTGAGTTCAAACTACTCACACCATTTTGCCAAATAGGCTCCACAAACTTTAATTGCTCTGATTTATTACAATATGAGGTATCTTTTGACTTTTACATTGTAATTTCTTTTTGTGTCGTTTAATAACCCCCACTTTCACTTGGTGCAGGGCTTCTTCTCTAGTATTATGCCTGCCACAGTTTACAAGGAGGATTTCATTACGGGCTGGGCAGCTTTGCCCATAACGAATCAGTCATACGTGCCACCGCTTCGCAACTTTCAACAAAAGGCCAGAGTGAGCAGAAATGTAAAGCCAATTAAACCCATCTCCTCCCACATGTTTCCAGCCAGATTGTTTAATGATTGCAAAGGTCCGTAAAAAGCTACCGCAAATTCTCGCTAAATAAACCTCCAGTGTTCAGGAAAAGAAATGACGACATTTTGATGTCTTTGTAACTGAATTTCAGACATTTCTAGTTTGCAATCTGCCTTTACACGCAGCCCTGGTGAATGCGTAAGTCATAGTGTGAAGCCATCTAAGGTGTCTGACTTGGCAGCTAGCTCAACAAGATCATGACTTGCCCTTGGTGTCTAAGGTTGTGAAGTTCGAGCCCTGGGTGATGCAGAATAAACATGCTAATGCCCATAACAGCTCCCCAAAAGTGAAGCCAAAACGTCTCTATCGCCCCCCTAGTGGGTGGCTGCAGCATAGGCCATAAGCCCCGCCCCCTCCATGTTCGCGGATGGGACGCCAAATAAATGGTTCCCCAAAGATGGTTTCTGTCATTTCAGGTAGTTCTTATCATGCTGATGTTTGTTCAAGTGTTAATTTCTCTGATATATTTGGTTTTAATTTGTTATTTGATGCTGTAAATTTGTTGCTTTTCTTTTTTTTTCGTCTTCATCCTCAAAATGGCCCCGACTCGCTGCTATAAGACGAGTCTTATTGATGAAAATTAAATAAGACATTTAAAAAAATCATAGATTACATTAAAAAGCTATATACATTATAAACAGTACCATACTGTAGACCTGGCTTATGACCCCTTAAAATGGAGCAGTGTCATCACTGAGTTTATGAGTTGTGAGCAATTCAACCAACCAGTGACTCATCATTCTCAGACTGCTTCATTGGGAGGATTTTTATAGGCCTGAACAGTATTTCACAAGAAAAAGCAATATTAGGAGAAAAGTCATGAAGAATAAACAACTTTCTGTTAACAGATCTCTTCTTAAATCCCTTTTATCATCTGGTAGCGTAAAAAATGGAGTCACATTGAGCATCGCTGATTGCTGGATTCAAACACCGCGCTAGTTCTTGTTTGATGTCGATAGACCAAGTAAAAACGGAGATAGGACGATACACATTTGTTATAAAAATCATGTTTTACGCATATGCAAGATGGGGTGGGGCAGGCGTTGCATTTATTTTAATATGTTTTTCGTTGCATCACGAAACCAAAAATGTTCAGCCTGAACAGCTGGGGAGGCGCCAACTGAGCGGAGAAGTGGAAGTGCGCTATTTGGAACACTGTTTTAAAGAGCGGCATAGCTAAGAAGAAGAAAGAAACAAAACAAACGCCTATGGCTACACCTGCTAGTTGTATATTGCTTATGATATGATCTCAGTTTTACCTTTCACGTTATGTTTGCAACCAGTGTTTCCATTTGCAACCTTTAAAATTCTTCATTTGTGGTTTTGACAGTAAAAAAAAAACCCAACATAACAAAATTTTTGTGTGTTTTTGGGGGTCCAACATGCTGATACAGTATGCCAAAGTGAAAAAATAATTTTCAGGTCATACGGGTGATGTCGTGCTGAAGAAAAACATACCAAACATTGGTGTGATCCCAATGCAAGATGGCCTACATTGAGTACACGAGTACTCATGTGACACGCAGTCGCTGGCCAATCACAACCAAGCTAGTTAAACTTGTGCTCCCCTTATAGGTTCCGCCGTAGCCTACTACTCCATTGCTACTGTCGTGGCTGTAAAACAGTGGATAAATTGCACGGTGCATCGCAGCCTCCACGAAATAACTTGTTTTTTCACGATCAGGATTTGATCCGTTTGGTCCGATAACATTTGGAAAGTCTAGAAAAGTCCATATGATTGAATTATTGTGTCCCCATTCAAGTCAGCGTAGGGCTGAACTGGAAATTAGTCTCTGGTGTGCATGCTCTGCCCTTAGAGCCTTTTTATTTCAGTAAGTAAGAATTAGGAAGAACGAAGAGTTGTGCTGTTTCATGTTAACTAACTATTTCTTCAGTGTTATCTACCTTAAAACATGACACAAAATGTGATAAACATTATTTGTGTAGGTCAGGGTTGCAATATGGAACCTCATTAACTCCCCCAACCGCTGCTGGTAAATATAGAATAATGCCAGACTTATCTTTTGAATTGGACTGATATTACATCTCTGGAAACACAGACACTCTTTCTCTATGCTCTCTGAAAGGTCGGGCAAAACAGAAAGTTAAAGTTCAGATCGTTTGAATTATGAGTGCAGCGGAGAAGTATAAAAACCGATGGTGTTGGCGCACATTGGCCAAGGTAATTGCTCTTCCCAGAGATAAAGAGTGGCTCAAGTCACGGCAGAGCGATTCCGCTGCTGATCAGCTTAAGACAAGTCAAGCCAAACAATCAAAATGTATTAAAGTGGGTTGCAATGACAAGCGCAATGAGATGTTAAAGTGTATGGATGCAGTGGCTAATATGAGGCGCAATGTTGTCAGTGTAAAACATAAAAAGGACGATGCAAAAAAACCAAAAACAAACGATCAGAGCTTGGCGAGTGGTGAATGGATAGACAGTTGAGTATGTCTCGCAGAAAGTGCTTTTTCGGTTGTGAAGGAAAGTTAGTTTTCTTGATGGACAGATGGCTTTACTTAATCGCTAACTACTGCTAACTGTAGCTGCCGTTCACTAGTTGGCTAACTTATGAGCTACCTGACTCTGCCTGGGAGTCAGCGAGCTGCCTGCCTCTACCAGGAGCTCAGAGCCCGGGCTCAGAAACCTCCTCCTCGGCGGGCCAAAGCTCCTGTGATAGCGGTGTAAACGCCAACACTCCCCCGGTGCTCCCGAGATCCCAGTCCAGGCAGAAGCTAATAGGACCACTATCTGCAACTGAGCTAACTAGCTAACAGCATCTATTGTTTTTCCAACCTAATTCTTGTCTCACTTGTGGTCTGATAAACAGACAATGTTCATCAACTTTATCAACTTTGTCAACTTTTGGGGGGGGGGGGGGCTAAAACGGCTCGTTTCAGACAGAGGGTGAACTGAGGGGCTGCATGAAGGGCCAGTAGGAGATAAATTAGGACTTTTTTGAACTGTGAATCATGCAAAGCTAGCTCTAGTGGAATCACAAAATGTAATTATAGAACTGGAAATGAGCATAATAGGTCCCCTTTAATTACTTACCTATGTTGCCTACGCAACACAAACTCACATCACCCTGACGGCAAAGCAGCAGAACCTCCACCTGCAGCGCGGGGCGCAGCTCCTTTCCAATGTTGATGACTCACCTAACAATCACTGACTCCACATCCGATTCCCTTCATTGACCACTCAGCCAGCACCCACTGTGCAGCTTCCGAGAAGTGCAGCTTATCCTGGATTTCCCTGCCAATCGCCAGGCACCGCTTCCCCTCAAAGAGCCACTACATGATCTGGCTTGTCGCCAGCGCTGCCATGGGATGGGATGAATTATGTAAAAACTTTGGTCTGACATATTAAAATGGGATGAACCCTTCTGGTTAATTTAGCTGCAAAGCTCCCAGTGCCTACCGCAGCCATTCTCATGCCGTTAATAGGTTTTGCCACGGGTTACTGTGGAGCTGAACAAAAGCTGTGCACAGGGAGCACTGCACATGTAACTCTCCACTGTAACATTCAGCCGTTGACTCATCAGTGGATGAGACAGCCTCGAACAGAGCTAGAATCATTCAAAAGAGACCTTATTTATGAGGATAGTTGGCTGGACTTGAACCTCAATGATGGCAGACTGTAGGATATCCAGGTCCACGCACAGTTAGCTGAATGAAAAACATTCCACGTTACTAAAGCAACATAGTACCTTTAGCCTGAGCTGGATAATTTAACGCTGTTGAAACTCGGCTTACCTGACACCAATGCTGCATTTAGGTTGGTGAGCTGCCAAGGAAAACACTGAATTTGACCTTGTTCCATGGTCAAAGTCGGGGGTCATCCCGTACAAGATTCCTTTAAAAACTTCAGCAAACCTCTTAAGGAATGGTTTTTTTATGATAGTTCAAATATAAGCAAAATATGTTATAATATAATTTACCTTCGTAATATATACAATGTAATTTGCACTTGGTGAATCTAATGTAGAGACATGGTTGCCGAAATGCAAGTCTTTCGTCCTTTTTTGGCCCCTCCATGCACCTGGAACGTCCAAAATCCAAGCAGTGACGGCTCACTTGACTGCGGTCCACTCAGCACAAGTTCGTGTGGACTGTTCTTAGGCCTATCGTCCATCCATCCATCCATCCATCCGTCCATCAGTCCATCCATCCATCCATGCTATAGCAAGCATAGCCAATGCAGAGATACAGTAGGGCGGATAATATAGATATATAACAATAAATGCGTTTTTTCCTAGTTTTGCGTGTGGATTTCCGTTTTTAGTTCACGCCAAAAATGGAAAAAATGAAAAATAATGCATTGTGTATTTCTTTATCCTGTTGTCAAACAAGTTGAACACAGCTTTGGACGGAGGGTACACGGACCCTTGTCCACCCGCCATGCATGTTAAATGGTTTGGCCCGACAGCACATATGTTCCCCTCATGTTTCATCAGTGAGGTCAGTTTTGTCGTTTGTTGAGGTCTTTGATTTCACACATCTCCCTTTGACTTACTTTGAGTTTTTAGATTGTTCACTTCATGACACGTTAGCAAGCAAAACGTGTCACTTTCGGAGGCAATCAGAACAGAAACGCTGAACGTTCGGGATGTATAAATCCGTTGTAGTTGTGGCGCTGCAGACCAATCTGTCCAGAGATCTGTGAAAGTCAAAGGTAACTTCATATCCTCATACAGCATGATTCATCTGATGGAAAGAAAGTAGCGTGTGTACACTTTGTCCAGACCGTACGTGATTTTAGGCTTGGCTGCCGAAGCGGCGAGATTGGAACGAGGTAATGAGTACTTGGAGCCTTTTCAAGTTGCCCACCATCAAAGTGTGATTGGGGTGGAGGATGCCATCCAGCAGTGCTATGCTCCCCTCTCAGAGAATGCTGCCAGCTCACTCATTTTCTGTTTTCAAGTGCATTCAATACTATCCACAGCATTCTGCACTCGTCCAATCCTGACAGCTTTCATGATGGCAAACTGGACTTGTTATTATCTGTGTGGCGGACCACAACATGTGCTGCTGAATGACACAACGATGAGTCTGTAACAATGCTAATTATATACTGAATGGTCAATGAGATAGCCGTCGGAGCTCACGAATCGCCTCAGCTTGTGACTGTGCGTGTGGAATGACAAATCTCTTCGAGATGAGCAGCTTTGTAATTAAGAAGACGATATGATAGGGACGGCCACTTCATGGTGGGGTCTTGAGTCTGTGTAATTTGGGGCTTAATTCGTGTCATAGACCACTTTGTACACTATATATTATCACAATCTACGTGAATACTAATGCGAGATTGGTCATATGGCGCGTCTATGGTGAGGTATCCTGTTACGGCAGGTCAGACTACTGTAACGCTCCATTTGCAGGATTACCCAAACAATCGGTCGGGCGGCTCCAGCTCACTCAGAACGCAGCGGACAGAATCCTTAAACTTACCCAATGACTTGAACATATCACTCCGGTCCTGAAAGCACTTCACTGGCTCCTGGTACAAGACAGAATCCCCTTCAAAGTCCCACTAATAGTCTATAAAGCGCTTCGTGGTTCAGCTCCTAAATACATTTCTGACTTGCTCCCTGATTATAACCTGATCAGGCCTCTCAGGCCGTCAGGCCGAGGTCTTTCAGCAGCCCAGAATTAGATACACTTACTGTGGTCCTGTTCTCTGGAACAAGCTGCCTGCTGCTGACTCGAGGTCCGCCACAACTGTGTGCACATTCAAAGGCAAAATTCCCTCAGGCTGTGTGTCATGTTTGTGTCTATATTTTTATTTTTTGTCCAAAGCACATTGAGTTTACTTGTAATGAAATGTGCTTTTTTTTATATCTTATTTTTGTACATACTCCTACTTCTACATTTATGCTACTCCTCTTGAATGGGAGCACCGGTACTGTATAATTTCCCCCCGGGGATCAATAAAGTATCTCTGATTCTGATGTGCTTGCTATTTAAATAAATTTGCCATTGCTACTGTTTTTTTCCCCGGTATCTGGACATCCCATTGTATTATTGCACTTCTAGCATGGCTACATATTGCGTTTCAGTTGTCGTCTAAGTATTATTTTTTCATTTGGTCTGTTGAACCATGGTTAGTTTCGTCGTTGGTAACATAGCATGCTACATGCTACATAAAAGGACCCACTCCTTTCTGCACTGGCACTGAACGTTGGCACTGGACATAAAACCAAGGTCACCCAATAGGAAGTAATTCCGAAGGAATATTGGGCTGTGCCATCACACGTGCAAAATGCACACCTTCTGCTGCATTATTCCTTACATGTGCTGCTTAGGACATCCCGCAGTGAACTGTGGGGCTCGTGTGAATTCCAGGCACAGCGTGGGCGCGCTTGGATAAAGGCCTGGGATCGGAAAGAATACATTATCATACATTATAGGTGAGCTGATTAGAGGCTGTGACAATCATGTTCAATCACATTCACTACCTTCATCCCCTTTGAACACAGGGCTCTCCCCATCATGAGTCACTGACAGTTTGGGAATCCTGTGGAGAGATTTCCTCCGAGGAATCTTTTTGTCATCTCTCACCTGCGGAGTTTAACAACGGAATACAGCTGGTCAAATGTAGATTGATGACGACTCTTGGAATTGAAATTGAATTCACATATTTTGGACATGTTGGAGATCCAAAGGTGACGTGTTTTCTGTGCATAATAGTGCACAATGGTATTTGTTACTCTCCATACAAAAACCATGTGCGGTTACATACCACCGTAGTGTCATGATTAAAAGGAAAGTAGAATAAACCATGTGGTCTAGTTTTTTTGCATGTTATATTTTTCTTTTCTGAAATCATTTTAAAGTTCAATTCAGTTGCATTTGACTGTTTCACATGCAAAAATAATTGCGGACAACCTGGGAACGGAGTTGTTGCCTCTTTCATATTTTCATACAGACGCGATCCCGGCAATGACCCATAAAGAAATGAAGATTTTTGAAACAACGCTCTTTTGTCTCTTACTATAAAATAGTACCTGGACAATCAGGTGCAGTCAGCAGAGCTCCAGGTGACACTTTGGCCAGACTCATTAAAAAAGATGAAGCCCGGGACTCTGTGTTTTGGATGGAGACGCCATCGGGTTTTAATTGATCTACAATTTTTGGCGGGACTCACGGGACTCGCTTTTGATGCGTCTGTCTCCAATACCCCTGTTGATGTGCGTAGAAACTGTGTAGAATTGTCCCACTATGGGACACACACACACACACACACACACACACACACACACACACACACACAACTCCGGACAAACCGGATTTTGCAAAAGTCTGGTGCTGAATGGTAAATGGTTTTTACTTATATAGCGCTTACCTTAATGGTTCCCAAAGCGCTTCACAGATCAGTTCGCATTCACACATTCATACACCGATGGCGACCGAGCCACCATGCAAGGTGCTGGTCTCCAATGAGAGCAACTTAGGGTTCAGTGTCTTGCTCAAGGACACTTCGACATGACGGGGGCCAGGAAGCCAGCGGATTTGTCCCGCGTCATTGTAGTTTGACCACACGTACCTGCTGCCTTCAGATAATTGTAAAAAGATCCACCAGAGTAAAGCCCTTCAGCATAGGCTGAATGTGTGCTGAGCTGTCATGCGGGCAGTGAACCATGTAAGACGCACTCAATCTTGATTGCAGTACACTGATGTGCTGCCACGCCCTCTACCTCGCCAAGATTCCAAAGTGGCGCAGTCAAGGAAATAGCCTCAGTGCGCCCAAGGAAAAGTGCCAGTTCTCCAGAAAATAGGGCCCAGATAATAAGACACCCAGGATACAATTCTGTTTGACTGACTTTATAGAATTGCAAAAGTAAACTCTGTATGCACATACATCTTACACAACAAACATTTTTTTCAGCTGGAGTTCTGCTCAAAGCCAAATGTTATTATAATATGTACTACCTTCTGAAGTTTCTTCCATTTTTTCCCGTTAAAGGGCTTTATCGTATTCGAATCGAGGGTTTAAGGACAGGGTGCTGTGATGTGAGATACAGGGCTATACATATATATAACTTGAAATTTACCCTTTCAAAACAGATGTACTGTAAATAAGTGTTACAAGCAGCAATGCATTAGAATTATATAACATAATGGCACAGAGAGGCTGCACGAACAGCTGCTACGCCTGCTTACGTTCTGCCTTCAAACACTTACATGGATTGAGTTGCTGCAGGACACGTCTTACAGTGCGCATTAAGCCCGATCAAGCCAGAATGATCAGCTTTGCCTTCAACGCAAAAGGCTCATGCGTTCCATTTAGTTCCATAATTTAACACATCAGTCAAGTTGACCGTGTGTATATTGCGCTATAAAGAACTCAAAGTTATAGAGCAGTATTATAAAACGGGGGAGGGCAGATTAAGTACTTTAAACATTAAGAGCTAAATAAGTCAAAAGCATGAAAGTCCATGTGAGGCACGAGCCGGAGCTACAAAGTGTCTTTTTTTTTTCTGTGGCTCGAGGTGAGAGCTCGGCCGCACGACTGTGTGTAAACTGATGAAACGAAGTTTAGCGAAAGTTCAACTGGGACAACTGTCTTCACGCTGCTCATTCATTTCTCTCTCTCTGTCTCTCTCGTCCTTTTCCCTCTTCCAAGTCAATCAGCTGACCGAGGGCGCTCGCCCTTTCAGTTAAACCAATCAGATTTTTCGTGGCTGTCAGACTTTAAAACTTGTTCGTTTCTCTGCTGCCGTCAGCTGTCATTTCAGTGTCAGACTGATTCCATCTGTTTCCTCTCGGGAATAGCCTTTGAAGGGGAATTGCTCCTAAGTGTTCTCTGCCATTGCCAAGCTGTCAGGCCACGTGTACAACACAAGACTTTTAAAGAGAAGACAACATTATGACTAGATCAATTCGCCAGTACATCTTCTGATTCCACTCGGCTCCCGGCTCCCTTAATTCATTCACATTGGCTGTTGATGCAAGCCGTCCAATCCATGTATAACCAGAATGAAATGTGTGGCTATTGTCAGCAATCTATTCAAGCTGCAATTTATGAATCTATAGTTATACTAAACCCGATCTATATATACACGAGAGATTTTCTTAAAATGGAGTTAGGGGCTTTTAGAAAAAGGTGTAACCTCTGCAGCAGTGGTGAGTCGAAATTCCCCCTACTTTCCTGGTTTGCATTTGTACGGAATTTCTGTTTTGGTTGAGTTCAATTGGAGAAAGTTCTTAGACATCCAGTTTCTTACATCTGCTGTAAAGAAGTCTAGAACTCCAATTACCAAATGGGAGCTTATATAAAGAGATTAGAATTGGTCCCAAAATTGACCCTTGAGGTACCCCGCACTTAACAGCAGTATGATTAGTGGACACACAGAATTTTCTGCCTGAAATATCTGATCTGACCCAACTCAGTATAGTACCCCTTCCTGCCATCCTCTGGTGTAGGGGTTTCTGAGCTAATGGACCACGGGGCAGGTCCAGGGTGGAGTGCTGCAACATATGTCTTGCTTCCACACTCGCACTAGCAGATCCTGTGTTTCTTTAAGGGTGCCTTTTCTTTCATCCATGGGCTTCTCTCTGAACCCACGACATTTGGGTAAGGGGGATGGTTTGTTGTGTAGCAGACAATGCTTTGCTGGGTCTACTCTGTTAAGCTTGCTTCGTGCTTTCCGTGTCCGCAAGGGTACGCGTGATTTAAATGTCGTCATCTACAGCTACTTCTATTTTTATTTACCCTTCTCAATTTCTCCTGTCCTCAATGATTAACAAAATGATCTGTTACTGGTGGGATTGTTTTACTGATTATGATTTTTTCTAAATTTCATCTTGCTGTGGCAGTCTCGAGGGGGTTGCAGGGCAGGGTGAGGGCAAAGACAGAGTCCACTGGATTCAAAACACATTTGAAAATACCTCCCAGCCTCGCCTCCGAGGGTTTGTGGGCAGACTCTGGAAGGGGCCATAGACATCTGCAATGGTCCAGCACCCACCTAAGGCTGAAGACGTGGCCTGAAGCAGATTAGCCCCCCCAAAAAATCACTAGCAAGCCTAACTCTGGCTGACCTCTGCCCAAGCCCTAGTATCCCTGCAGTGCCTTGAATGGGGCCCAGAGGTGCCAATTTATATATCTCTGATATATCGCACTCATAGAAGGTATACGTGTATTGATTTTAAGGAGGTGCTGTATTCTGTTCCAGGAGACAGGTGCACTAAAATTAAAAGTAGTCTTTCCAAGTTCAGACCTAACTCAACTGGAACATAAAGCAAGAGCTTGTCAGTAGAGCAGGTCTGATAAAACCCATCTGAGGGACAAAGTCATTCTGAGATGCCATTTTCCAGCAAGGGCTTAATAGATGAAAACATACCAGTGAGTATCATGTCTCTCTTGGAGAGACCACCCAGCCCTATCATATAAATACAATGATGTGTACCATAGACATCACTGGTAATGAATCTCAAGCGAGAGAGTTGAAGAGGATGTGTGCCCATAAATCACATCACCGTAGCCAGACTAACTTAAAAACGGCCTCTACAACCCTTTTCGTACAAAATGTGTGAAAGTTGATTTTATTTCTGTACAATTAGCAACCTTTTGGCACGCAAGATTATCTATGTGAAATTTGAATGTGAGTTTTTTCATCAATCAAGATGCCGAGATATTTGTATTCTGTAACTCTCTCAATCATAAGTCAGTTCGTAGTAGAAATATTGAGATCATTAAAGACTATAGCTCTGGCTCTGGAAAATACCAGTTTCTTAGGTCTCAAAGAGCATCCAGTTCTTATTGAACCAATTAGCCCCTGCAAAAGCAGGCGGTGGCCTACAGTATCAAACGCTTTGGATAGATCAACAAAAAGTGCCACACAGTGCTTTATTTTTTTTTTTTAATCAAAAGCTGCATTTATGACCATAGAAACAGCAGTTACAGTACTGTGCCCTGCTCTAAAACCAGACTGAAATGGGTTCAAGATTGAAGCTCCGGACAGAAATACCTTCAATTACTAAAGATTCCAGGACCTTTGCCAGGGTTTGCCAAGGTTTGCCAAGGTTGGATATTGGGCTATAGTTGTTAAGTGTTAAAATTTCCCTTGTCACCTCCCTTATGTAGGGGTAAAGCAACTTCAGTCTTGCTATAACCCTTTGGTGCAACCGCCCCCCCGCTTGTCTTGTCCTAACCACTCTTGTGTCTCTCTGTCTTGTGCTGCCAGAGTGTCCTGCATGGGGTGGGACATGTTCTCCCTCAGGGATGATAGCTTAGCCATCATTCTCCTTTCTCCCACCACTTCCATTGAGTCCAGGGGGGCATCCCAGAACAGAGCTGGCCTTCTTAATCAGTCTGTCCAATTTCTTTCTGTCAGCAGCTGAGTTGCTGCTGCCCCAGCAGACCGCTCCATAAAAGATGGCTGATGATCGCTGATGGGGGCGATGGGGCCCCCTGCACTCCAAAAGACCTGAGTCTCCTGAGCAGATAGAGTCTGCTCTGGACTTTCTTGTACAGAGCAGTTGTGTTGTCAGTCCAGTCCAGTTTATATTTCAGGTGAACACCCAGATACCACCATCTCTTTGGTGTTCCCTGCGTTGATGCGGTGGCGGTTCCGCCGGCACCAGTCCACAAAGTCCTGGGTCAGTTCTCTGTATTCCCTAATTGCAGAGTCATCAGAGAACTTCTGCAGGTAGCAGTCGGCTGAGTTGTGTGTGAAGTCTGCAGTGCAGAGGGTGAAGAGGAAGAGAACCAGGACCATTCCCTGTGGGGCCAGCGGCCAAGTCCAGCATCTTATTGTCTCTTGTGCGGCATGTGACATACTGGGCGAATGTGGGCGGGCGAGTGGAGGACGGATAACATGCTCATTAATTGATTTTGTTATGCAACAATATCACCTCTGGATGAGACAATATTTAGTTGCCATAGTGATTTACCGTGGCAAGCAATTACTATCCTAAGGGCTGTCTCTGCTTCAGTAAAAGAGTCACTTAGCTGAAAAACAAAGCTGATTTAGTATGCATATTATCTCCCACATGTTCTGAAGCCGCAGTCGACCACAACTTCACTTGGATGGGAGTTTCTGAGAGAGATTCATTTCATCGCCTTGCAGTAAGGGAGCTACTTCTCTTCCGTTGTGTAAAATAAAATAATTTTATTAATTATGAAACAGAAACATACCCCGAAAGCCTAAGACGCGTATTCTTCTCAAGCTAATACGTTCCCTTTGTGCTCATGGGTTCGACAATTTATAGTAAATTAAGGGATTACAACCAAATTTTAAGAAGTAACGCATAACAGGGATTAGCGAAATATCTTTTCTTGACTGGCATAAAATATAGGTAAGATTATGAGTTGCCAGAGATTTCCAGCTCAGCATGGCTGCATCTTTAAAGGGGAGTTAGTCAGTCTAACTTTATTTCCCTCTCTTTAATACTGTTTTATTTCTGTTTGCCACCTATAAAATATACCCACGGTTGTTGGCAATGGGGCTCCATAGATCAGTTTGATTTCAACACTATTGGTATGATTTATTGGTCTAAGAGCATCACTGTGTTTCATGAATTATGAATTTTTTTTTTTTTTTTCTCAGTGAAATCCTCTGGTAAAGAAGAGATGAAAGCCTTGGGTGTTGTGTTTTTAATATAGCCTACAGTGTACATGTACAGCCTATAAATTCTGAAGACGGTTGCTCTAATCCATAGAGCTACTGCTGGCTTTGCTTCAACCTAAAAAACACATTATGAACAATAGTCTCACCAAAAAAAGGCAGGAAAGTTAGTTGGTCTGCTACTTCAAAATAGTTTTTAGTTAAAACTATAATTCATATTCTATAATGTATATATGTATATATACGTATATATGCACAAACATATATATAAAATGTCTTTCATTATTGATTGATTAGTTTCAGTCCTTATCATTATTATTATCATTATTATTTTTTCATCAATGATTACTGTTGCATATTACATAACCCCCCCCCCCCACACACACACACACACACACTTTATAAGTCTATAAACTGATTTGTGTCCTTTTATTTACTTCTCCCTTATATTTTGTACTTTAGGGGGGCTTTATTGAACCAGACTGGTATAGGGGAAACTTGGGCCGACAACAACAATATCATAACTCACTCACAATGGACCAGCTCCCCCCCTAATGGTCTGACAGGCAGCCTAAGGTGGTTAAAAAAACTGAATTCAAGGAGACAAAAAAAAGTAGCCCCGCAAAACCCAAGGAGCCATTGTTATTAATAGTAGAAAAACATAATATAGATATAGATGTCCACATGTATGTATTCTCTTTCTTCTTCTTTTCTTCTTCTTATTATATTTACCTATTGTTTTAGAAGGGATCATTATTATTCTATTTTTGTAACACATAATAGAGGGGCCCGTTTTGCTCTTAACCTATTGTTTGCTCTCTGCTGAAGCACAGTCCAATCACGTCTTACTTAGCGAGTTAGGGGGGATTGACGGACTGCTCCGCCAATGGCTGACGCGCACAGGAGGCACGGTTCTGCTTCTTGATGAGATAAATTCAGCTAGTTAACAGGTTATCTATTTTTTCAGTTTCTAAATATGGCATGATATTCATCCCATAGTAGACTGCCCTCTTTCTAGGTCTTTGTGGAAGAGGTTTGGTTGTCCAGGATCAGTGGCAGCATGTGGAAGATGTCTGACGTTTTCTCTCATCCACATTCTTCATATCCGTTTGCAATTTATTTACCTCATATTTCGACAGTTGTTATTTCTCTGTACACACGAGGACAGAGGGTGATGTATGTTTTACAGATTCCTTTAAAGCAAATTTGTGATTTTGGGGTTATATACAATTGACTTAACTCGACTTGATGCTTGCTGCAACATGGTTGATACAGTGGAAAGATTTTGCAAAGACCCTTAATCACATAGGCAAAATGCTAGCTTGTCTGGATTGGCCGGCAAATATGCAAATTTCGGAGCACTACTTGACCCCTGTTGGTGCTGACACCTGTCCTCAGAGAACCAGGGATACGTTAAATAACCTTTAATCTTGAGCTCAGTGCCATGAGTCTATTTCCGTTTGTCACATACTGTATGTATAACCAGTGTGCGGTGTTGGCATAGATGACAAGTTACTGTTAATACATTCTGCTTCCTGTGCTCAGATTTTGTCAGCCAATCTTGAATGCGTTGTTGTACATTTCATATTATTGCTTCTCATAATGACAATAATCTATTCAGCAATATCTGAACCCATCGGCTATCGCCTGACGACGATTTGAAAGTGGATATATTTCAAAAAGGCTAATAAAAAAAGTGATCTCTAGGGTTCTGAGATTCATAAAAAGCTAAATCATCATCATCATCATCAGATGATAGCCGATGTTCCAAGATTGGAGTTCCGCCTCTTTTGCTCTCCACATGAACTGCTTACCTGCTTGCAAACCAAAGCCCACTCAAACATGAACGGCAAATAACACTTACACTACGAACGGAAAGCCAGAACACTTCTGATACCAAAATCTGGTCCCTTACCGACAGATTCTGCATTTATATGCAGATATCTGTTTCTAGAGATTACCTATTCAGTAGTCTAGGTGAGTGCCCCATGTTCTGAGAGCTTTGTTCGGGCCTGGGGCCTTGCAGCAGGGTGCATGAGCCAGCCAAACACTACTCAGCTGAACAAGCCATGTGGGTTTATTTATTTCCAAAGCGGAGAGCTATGACTAAAACCTCTCCACATATCACAACTGGAGGTCACCTCTCTGGCTTTGCTCTCTGTACTTGAGTTATGTGGGAGCTTAAAGGGTACCTCTATTAGAGCTCATTAGTCTGTGAGGTTTAATGAAGTCCAAGTGCTGTAATTTCCTTTTTCATTTTAGCCACTGTTCCCTCAACCTCCCTTATCTACTTACGAGATTTCCTGTGTTTCCCAGAAAACCTCTCAACACGCCCCAGCAACGGTTTTTGTGCTCTCTTGTGAAAGCAATAACAAACGTTTTAGTGAGTGTAAAGGTGGAAAGCCTCAGCCACTGAAGCAGGCGTTGGAATTCACATACCACACACGCCATATCTGCTCAGATCTACAGATGCACCAAGAACTAAGATACAATCTGCAACTGCATATTTCATGACGGAGGCAGATATTAGTGAAGAAATTGGTACTTCTGCCTCTTCACATAGGAACATTTTTGCACCGGCATCATGAGGTGCTGTGCATTTGCATTAAAATTGACTTTATAGATGAACAACGGCACAGAGAAATATCCGACAAGGTTTTAAAGAAAGAAAAAGGAAAAAATCCTTTTTATTTGGGAGATTTAGTGGGTAGTTTCCAATACATACTGTGTTAGTGATGGAACATTACCATATTTCCCGCTGGTGTTGATTGAATGTGCAGTACAAGGCTGGTTATTTTCTCAGATATTACCCACAACTGTAGGTGAACAAGAGTTTAGACTCATTCATTGAAATTCAGCTGACGACATGCTGAACATCACAAATCTGGGAAATACATATTTCGGTTATAAATATTTATCATGAAATGAACCCTTATTTCGTCATACCTAAAGGGATCACCTGCAGTATATAACAACCACACACTGTCCAAAAAAATTAGGGAATAATATACCAAAGTGCCTGTCATATGTTTCATGGTATGAAATAAGTAAAAAGTTATACTTTAGGGAATGTACCAAAATTATTTGAAATTGAGGGGAGTCATTGAGGGGTGTCATGGCTGGCGGGGCAGGGCTGCAAGGAGCACGAGGAATAGCACTCAAATGCAGACACTGAGGCAGAGTAGATGCAGTGCAGGGGGTTTATTAGCAAATCCAGGGGGGGGCAAAGACATACAGGAAGGCAGGCAAGGTTCAAAAACCAGGAAGCAGTCCAAAACAGGCAAACAGAACAGACAAGGAGCAGGCAAGAATCAGAATCCAATGAATTGTCTGAAAGTAAGTCCAAAACACCGGTAACATGGGTAGAACACAGAACTCGCCTCCAATGATTCCTGAGAGGGAAAGGCATTCCCTTCCATCGCAATGACAATAAAGCAAGGTTGTTTCATCTCTACTTGGCCTCCATCAACACTCTGCCAAAAGCAACTAGCGGGCCCCCAGCGCTTCCTCACCAGGGCCAACCAGCGCCAGCGTTGTCACTACCTTGGCTTTCTAAAGCAGATATCACCAGCGCATTCAAAGTCTTGCCCATCCATCCAGACTTCTGGCGTTTTTTGGGGGTTTGCTTGAAAGGAACCTATTATTTTTCAGTGCGCCTTACTTTCGGCTGCAGAAGCAGTCCCAAGATCTCTTGCAGAAGCCCTGTGCAACTACAGACTCCCTTACATACTCCATCTTCTCCACAAATTTCTCATCATCACTCCACCGTCTTCCCCTCCTCACCTCGGGCTCACTATTCTCACGACAGCTGTCTCAGACCTTGGCGTCCCTCTTTCCAGTGAGAAAACCTCGGGGCCTGGCACATCTATAGAGTTCTTAGGCATCACCCTGGACTCAATCTCCTTTCAGGTATCTCTGCCCTCAGCAAAAATGCAGCGCATCACTCTTGCATCTCCTGGCAGACAGATGCACAAAACGTCAGCTACTAGCCCTCCTTGGCCACCTCAATTATGCTATTCGCATAATCCCACAAGCAAAATCTTTCCTGTCCAGCCTTTTAACTAAAGCTGCAGCCGTCCCCTCTCTCCATGACAGAGTAGTGTTGGACGATGCATGCAAAATGGAAATGTGTCTGTGGCAACATTTCCTGTCTTCTTGAAATGGCATTTCCTTCTTTTACAACAACTTCATTACTCAACCTGAGGACATTCAACTCTACACGGATGCAGCTCCTTCCATAGGTTTCGGTCCAGACTTACTTGGCAGGAATCAACTTCTTCTTTAAACTAGTCACTTGCCTCCATTGTCCTTCTACCTCCCATTCCCACGTTACAATGTTAATCAAAGGCTTGCGGACACAGGAACCCACTCAGGTTACATATCCCCTATGGTTGACTTAACCTTAGAATCCATGTTCTTGCTGGCTGTCTTTGGCTTCCTGAGGTGCTCCGAATTTGCCCCGAATTCATCAGCCTATGACCCTTCCCTTCATCCCAGACCATCTGACATCACCATCCACACTTCCGACTCTCTCATATTCACGCTTTGAAGGAGTAAAACAGATCAGCTGGGAGTTTCTTTCCCTATCTACATTTTCCACCTCAACTCCCATCTCAGCCCATACGAACTGCTGACCAAATACATCAACTCCAGGTATGCCGCCCAGGCATCACCACAACACCCTCTTTTTCTTAGAGAATCAGGAAAAATGGCCACTCTATTCTGGTTCCAGAAGCATTTACACAAGGTCCTCCACATTTCAGGCATATCGTCAGAGCACTATTCAAGCCATTCCCTCTGATTGGCGCAGCGTCCACAGCTGCCAGACTGGGCATCTCAGATCAAACCATCCAGGTTCTCGGCCACTGGTCATCTCAGGCATACGGCTCCTACATACGCAACAATTTTAACAATCTCCGTCAAGCTCATACTCAACTCGGCTCAACTTAATCTGACTCTTTTTGGGGGTCTGTAATCAGCTCGGGTGGAAACACACCAAGAAGGAACCCCCACACTGAGTCTCCCTCCGCCCCGGTCTTCACTACGACCTCCCAGACCAGCCTAACAGACGACATCCTTCTTCAACCTCCACCTCTCCCCTTTACATTCAGTCGTCTTTCTCTGACATCCAATACCAGAATTTTCATTAACCCTGTAAATGACATATTGTTTTGTGGTCCTTGTTAGTGAATTACAGTGTTAATAACTGTTCACATTAGGTAGCTCTTAAAAACAGTGAACCAGTAAACAGGACGCACCATTCCGTTGTTTGCTAATGTAACCGGGCCAGAGGAGGTCTCAGCTAAATGCTTTATTACGGGGTTAAACGCCACCTTGGGGAGTTTCACCCAAAGAGTACAGGCACACTTTTTAGTTTTCAAGTTCTCATTCTCAAGACGAGGGGACTCCCACCGAAAGCAAGCAAGTCCACAATTAAAATTCCACAGAGACGTGGATTCTAAACAGATGGATTTATTTTAAATCAGTAAAAAATAATATAAAACACACATCTCTAACCACGATCAAACAAGAATAGAAGACGGCCATAAATAACTGATACAGAATGTAAACAATCTTTAAAATGGAGGAACTGTTAATCGACTTGAAGAGGAGCTGCAGCCGACGGGGACACACACACACACACACACACACACACACACACACACACACGGAACACAAGATTCACAGAATGACAAGCAAATTGACATGTCTGATCCCCAAATCTGAGCCCTTATTTCTCACCCTTACACTCTCTACTACGTAGAAATGATCACCCACGTCTGTCATCGTCGGCTGTCTTCCCATTCCCTTTTGTTTGTCACTCCCTTCACTGTGTTAATGATCCAATTTCACCTGAGGGGGATCAGCCAAGTTTCATTTCAGGGGAATATGAAGATACGTCTGTTCACAGAATTTTATTTTTTAAAATGTCCTCGAGCGAGTGCCTTCTGTGTATTGCATTTACCTCCATTTAAAGCCAATGTATTGAAATGGTGTATATTCTTCAGATAAGAGGAGGCCGTCTCTTTGAGCGAACACTCTCCCTCCTCTTTTCCCTCTGCTATCTCCTCACATAAGATGTAATGACACCGATAGAGGCCAGACATACACAGATCCCTTCGTAAGTGAAGGGAAGATTTGGTGCTGTGGCAGGATTTGTGACAGTGAGGATGTTTTTTTTTCTATTCAAAAAGAAGAAATAGAGCAATAACCTTGGCACCCCTGTTCTTGTATCTTCAGCTTTCAGAAAACGAAATGCCTTTTAAAGACATTTATAATGTTACACTGAATTGCCTGTGAAGCCTTTCAAACAGAGATAGAAAGGTGACAGAGCACAAAGGACAGCTGATGGAAATGCCATTAGTTTTACAGGTATGTGGTCATAAACCAAAGTGTTGGACAAAATAACATTTTGACCTGACGACGAAAAGTCAGCTGAGTTATTTCACTCTAAACCAAAAAAATGTGATTTTATCATTTAAATGAAACAACCGGGATAGTTGGCCTCAAGTATTGTTACTGACATCTGAATAAATATCTTTAACAGCCCCTCTGTGGCCGTCTGTGTGTATTTAACTCCTTGCTGTGTAGTTGCTGATGTTATGCTGCCTATGTGATGTAGGCCTACTTTGCCTGGACCCTGAAGCTGTTGTGTCATAGCTGTTGTCTTCATAGACAGTCGCACGGACAAAGCCTGCGAGGCATTAAATAATTTAATAGTTCAGTCTTGTTTATCTTTAATTTGTTAATGAGCCTGTGCAGCTGTTCTGCTGCTACATGCTTGTGGAAATTCCTTTGGCTCTTGTTTTGTTTTAAGACGTGCTACACTGTATGCTGAGTGATGACCTTTAATAACTACAATGCTGTTGTCCTTGTAGGTTATTCTTTGAATGCCGAGCATAAAAGAGCGAGTAAGTTGTGTATTTGATACGTACTTTGATGCTGAAAGTGGCTATCAAAGGTCTGTGGAGCAGTGTCGCATTCAAGCAGAGTCCTCCAATGCTAGCTCTACCCCTGCCAACACCGGCTACTCTGTTGATGTTGAATCAGATGATGGAAATGGTAAGTAGCCTATTACTGTGAATAATGCTGATGGCCAATTGTATTGGTTTGACATCTCAGGTATTGCTGAGCTGATACAGAATCTACACTGGATGCAGCGCCCAACACAGAGGAACCAACTGGAGACAGCAGCCAAAATCCCATTTCCCATTCTTGGGAAGAAGAAGCAAAGCCAGCACAAGGAAAGTGTGTCTGTCTGATGATTTTCAGCATTACTGTGCCAAACAAAGAATGCACCTGGAACTGACGCAGGATGCCGAACAAACGCGGCAAGCCCGAGAGACTGCTGCCCTGGAAAACATGCAGAGGGTAGAGCAGGAGGCTGAGGAGCAAAGATTTCAAGCCACGCAAGCCCAACAACAGGCAAACAATCAAATGTTCATGCAGCTGATTGGCACCTTCATTCAGGGTTTTGGAATCTGCAGCCACATACCTCCTACAACGCAAGCCCCACTCCCACTCCCGACAAGCCACCCAAATGGCCAGCACGTCATTTTCGTACTTATCACCATTCAGATCAGAATCTCGTTGGATATCAGACTCACTTTTAAGAACCATGTGGAACACCTCACTAGCAAATTGAACGTCAGAATTGGATTTGTGCTGGTTGGAGGGCCTTTGTTAAATGGTCTTCACTTGATTATGGTGATATCGTATTCATGCATGCCTCTTCCACCACCTCAAAGCCTCTTGACTCAGTTCACTTTTCCCTTTATCACCAGTGATGAAATCCTCATTCACCTTTGGGTCTTGGTGGGTCCTCTGAATTTGGAATTTGCTGGTTTTAAAGCTGGTATTAATCAGTCATGCTAGTGGCATGGCACTAGGGATGGCAATGTCAGTTGGTCGGTCGGTCAGCCGGTTGGTCGGTCAGTCCCTTTGCTCCAGATTGAAATTGCTTACTTACTGGATGGATCGGCATAAAATTGAGTACCGGCATGCACGGCAGTGGATGAATCCCAAAGACTTCAGCAATCCCCTAAATCCGCTAGATGAAGTTTTCATTTTCTTTGACCACAGAGTCAAAGAAGGTCTAGCCTCTTTCAGTTCATTGTTTTGGTTTTACAGCACACAACGTTGCTGTTTTGGTTCAGCGTTGTTTCCAGCAGTTTTCAGACCGCAGACAGTCACAGTTGAAGACTAGCTGGTGAACACTGTGGCGCATTTGGCAACTTAAGAGCCAGATATTTCCCTCAGAAAGGAGAGAGAGCGTTGCACTTAATTTATCAGGTGGACAAAATTCGACAGGCGGACACAAACACGGCCTCGAATAGTCAGTGTACACCAGATTTCATTCCTGCATGGAGCTCTGAGCGTGAGGTCTGTTATCATACACATGGCACATATGCAGGAATATGTCGAGAGTCAGATTATTATTTTTTTTTGCATGAAGATATTTAAATAAATCTCTGAAAGCTGTTGTGGATCCTGACTGACAGACTGTGCGACACGAGCCGGCGTGGCGTCTGACAGCCGTTAGCCAACATACAGCCTGCCAGCATATGATGATGGCGAGGATGAATGTACAGTTCATGCATGCGGGTTTGTAGTTGCGACGGCTGTTTGTGTGATTGGGAATAACCCTTTGCGATCGTATTAACCTCTCTCTGGATGGACTTACATCTGTGACAGTGTGGGAGCAGCAGTGATTGTATGTCCAAGAGAGATTTGCCTTTTAATGCGGGTCACATTAATTGTCATCTGAATAAAGTCACCATTTATTGTTAAATACTGTATAAGAGTAGCTGAGTGGAAGAGTTACACGAAAACATTCTCCCCATACAAGGTAGTTGTATGCGGTGCAGAAACCCTGTGGCGGGATGACCAACACACACAGCATGGTACCACCGTCAAACATTTTCACACAATCATGTCACTCATCCAGAGTATGTACAGTATTATGCCATATTATTTCTTTAAAGTTTTATTGGCAATGTGTGTCCGATTGCGGGTTTAAATACACTAAAATGGAATGGAATGAAACTATTTTCTTAGCTTCTTCTGCGCGACGCGACTTTGGCAAGGTGCCCAGCCTCAGAGTACAGATCCCCATCTGATGTTTAAAAGTCACAATAGCAGATTTATTGGGAGTCTTACCATGGCAGGTGACCATTGGTTGGATTGAATTCTCTCAAGTATGGATCTTTCTTTGCTGATTGACCCGATTGATTGGTTACACAGTCTAAGTCTCTCCCTCTATCCGCACCTACCTCCACCTGTCTACCATGATCTCCTGTGACACACTTTTCTACTCCTACCTCCGTCTATCTACTTACCTTCATGACCAGACAGTCGTCAAGGTAATTGGAACTCCTGAGCCCTTGCAGCCTCATTGGTGCGAGGGCTCCTCCTCCTTCTCCTCTCGTGGAAGGTTGCTTTCAAGAAGGGCTTGAAATGACGTACTGGCTCAGCCAGTCTAGCTTCACAGTCCATGTCCATGTTGAAATGTCACGCCGCCTCGTTACAAAAATTCAGAAGGTGAGCAACCACGCGGCAGAGACACTATGGCGACCGCAAATCCAGTTTAAGAATAGGGGAAGGCAGGGAGACCTGCCAAGACCCTGAACCCTTCAGCCATTTTCCCAATTTAGCAAAAAAGAGGGGAACCCGCCAACTTCACTCCATAAATCCGTCACAGGCCCCTCTTATTATAAAACAATCAATGCGCAACAGTGGGTTCTTCCTGGACAATACTGCAAAACACAACACACACTGGTCACGGCCATCTTCTAATGGCATAGAAAATCCACAACCCACACGAGAGTGTCCCTGCTGGCTTGCCATACCTTGGCATCTTGTACTAGCAATATGGGAGTCTTCCTACAGACAGATGCCCCTAACTATAACAGGTAAGTGGATTCAACACTGTAAACAAACAAACACGCACTACATTTTTCTTTCTTTTTCGGCTCGATCACAACAATCAGTGATTCTGTGCCAGCACAGGTGTTTTACAGCTAAACCGTTGGGTCCACATCTCCTGTCAGGATGTCAGGGTGGAAGGTAAATGCTATTTTTAACCTATAAAAAGTCGACGGGATAGAGGATATTATTAAAAACTGCTGTCGCTCTGTTCTGCAATTCTTTAGCGCTATTCACTGTAATCTTGGATTTCCTACAACAGACGATGATTGATTCCATCAGACCGTTTAATCAGTTAGTCAAATAACACTGCTGGTTGGAATGTTTATGGCAACATGGATCTGTGATTAACGTTTGTGCTTGTGTGTTTCAAGAAGTGAAATTGAAGGTGTGAGAGGCATCATTACACAATCTGGCTTCAATTTCCTTTCGGTTTATTGAGCCTTGATAGAAGAGTGTTGTGACTTAAAGAATAAGAACTACAAAAGCAAACAACCAAGGGTGAACAGCAACACAAATCAACGCAGAGACAAGATATTTTATTGTTGATAATAATAAAGGATGAAAAAGCATCTAAAACTTTCCATCCGTGCACTATATCACAGCCACTTCTATGTCTTTTCTCCCGCTTTCTATGTTCTGACATGTACTATTTCTGGTCATTGTTTCCGTTATATTGAAAACTTAGCCGCTTCTCTTTGAGGCCCACATATCTCTTTGAAATTGTGCAGTGAATGTGGCAATGGGTCACAACACAGGTCAGTCCACACAACAAAAAAGCAATACAAAGCACTTTTTCTTTTTGGATGATGAGAGTTTGACCTGCAGAAAGCCGCTGCTGCTGCCACTGCAAACGAAAAACAGCCTCAGCTGCTTGTCAGTGTTAATATCTGTCATGGCTGACCTTGTACAGTATGCGGCTTATTTACTCTGTAAAAAGCTGTGAAAAAAAAAAAATCTCTTGGGTTACTGAAACGAAAGCATCAAACCATATTGACTTCGTGCTTTGATGAATGTACAGCTAAAAGGAAAGCCTTGCAGATATTAGAAGAGACAGACTCTGGTCTCAAAGCAGCAGAGCAATAATAAAGGCGAAAAAGCGGTCCATACCTGAGAGCCTCCAGGGTTTTGTAAAACTGACATTTACTGCAAAAAAATAAGAGAATTTAATTTGCAACGTAAATCTGATAAGCCTCTCAGGATTTCCCAAAAAACGCACTGAAGGTGTTCGTCCAAAAACCTGTTTACTGCGTGTGTTTTCAGCCCACAGCCAGATTAATGGAGCCAGAAGCTTCGCTGGACTGATGACTGGAAATTTAAAAAAAGCACATTGTACAGACAAATAAAGAATGTTTTGGGGGGGGGGGGGGTCTTATTGCTGTACATGAGAGGCGATATATATAGCAATTACTGTAAAAAACTGGCCTCTGAAGTACATTTTTATTGTCACACATATTTAAACAGAACCCAAAGAGAACCCTCGGGTTCCTCTCAGCTCGACAGAGCTTTTTTTTTTAGCCTTTTTCAGCTCACTGAGTTCTATCTTTGTGTCGCTGGCGTTTTCCCCGGGGCGCACTGAGGTTATCTCCTCGACTGTGCCAGCTTGGTATTTCAGTGACTTGCTGTGCACTTTCAAGTTTGGAGGAGAAGCAATACAGCGGCGTACTGCAAACTTGACGCCAAGAGTGAGTGCGCCTCGCATGATCTGACGCTCCGCCTGCTCACAGCGAGTTGAAAGCTCAGCTCACTTGTGTGCCACAATATTTAGGTCACTTTATTTAGTGGAGGCACACCCAAATTAACCTCTCTAAAATCACACACACCCCTTTTCTCCCCCCCCAATTCTATGTTTTTTGGCCCGCTGCTTCGATCACACTGGGGAGAAAAGGGGTTGTATTCCAATGACAGCATTAACGCTAGCCAGACAGAAGAGTGACGAGTGATAACTTGCTAGCTCTGTGATCCATGTGATAGTGTATTCTTTCTGATCCCACCCTGTAACCAAGTGTGCCCTGGGTGCGCCAGATCCGAGCCTGGCCGTGAAATCACCAAAAGTGCATCTGCCTGCAATCTGCGCTGCACATCAGACCCGCCAAAGCTCATGACCACGGGTGAGGGTTGGAGCGAAAGACGAGCGGCAAATCGAAAGCTTTGCCTTCAGGCTCAGCGCCCTCTTCACCGCCATGGTTTGATACAACACCCGCATTACTGCTGACGCCGCAGTAATCCGCCCATCTCACGCTCCATTTTACCGACACTTGTGAGCAAAGAAAACCCCCAGAGATACTTGACCTCTTGAGGCAGTAACTTCCTCCACACTCAGAGCGAGCAGTATTACATATTACATTACATTCATATGCATATGCATAGATTTTAGGTGATCCCCTGACTTTTCATGTAGCGTACCAGCAAGTGAAAACTACCAGCAAGGAGTTTTCACTTCTGGGGGCTGTCACTGAGATGGTGCAGGCCGAGAGTCAGGCATCATGTTGGATTCAGTCACATATCTGTAACCACATTTCTGCCTGGCCTGTTAGGTTAGGTAGTGAGGTTTTGTTTCCATTTCTAGTTTCTGGTTAGTCGCTCTTATTTTAAGGCTCCTCTTTTGGTTGCATTTGTGCATTTGATTTGAACAGCACCCGCAGGCCCTCCTTCCTTCGTAGCTTGCCTCACGCATTCTTTGTTGTCAAATCCAAGTTCCTTGTGAATAAATAACTATTTCACCTAACACATCTGGTTTTAAGTTGCTTCCCTTATCCCTAGAGAGCTGGGTCGTAACAGGGCCACATACATATATGACTTGCGGCGATCCCGAGAGAGAGAGAGGCGCTTACGCCAGTTCCAGGTTGATATACACTAAGACATGACTGCTAGCCGCGGGTTAAAGTTAGAGATAACGTTTTTCCCTAGCTAAAAGGTTTCCTGAGGGTGCGACAGTTACGTCACACTGTGGCGACACTATGACTATGCTGTGTCTGTCCCTTTGTCGCCGGTTCCCTTCTGTTATGTCACGTTCTCTTTCACTTTCACTATTTCTCACATTCCCAAACGCTTCATTATTTGAGCGAACCTCTCTGTTCGCACCGAATGGGCCACCGTCGTGTCGTCCTATCAGGTCGCCCAAACAGATACAGAACCACAAACCCATTAAAGAAAAATTGTGCTTTGCGAACGGGGCTTCCAAACCTATTTCACTGTCACTGTTAATATAGTATAAATGAGAAAAAAAAACAACAACTCAATGTGATGCTGGCTCAATAAATGAATACTGTTAATTGGGAATAATATTGAGTGTGTCTAAAAGGATGCACCGAGGTGAAATGTGAGGCTAAAATCAAACTCTAACTTCACTGTCTGAAAGACATCACACTAGTTCCCTTACCTCCGTGAGAGCTGCAGTGCGCACAAAAGCAACAAAGACTCATTGATTACCGCTTCATGCAGCCGCTGAAGGTACTTATTAGTTTGCTTAAAGACAGGAAAAGGAATTTTATTTTGTATAACAAATGCCACAGCCTTTCATGCTTCAACCCGTCTGCCTACCTCCTTTCATTCAGTGAAGACCGAGACCCTGCACTCCCACAGCCTCAATCAAGGGCATTTTTTTGCTTTGTCTCATCTCTGCAGATGGAAAATGTTAAGTGTCAACTACTACACAACTAAGGGACATACGCGCATTACTCCGAGACGTGTGTCCTGTAAAACTGTCCATTTTCCGGTCAGATAAGAAAAGATGAGTTTTAAGTTTTCAAATGAGCAACTGTACGCCCTCTCAGAGATTTCACATGGTTTACAAGTATTGGTGTTTTACAAATCGTAGGGAGATGCTGTCAATCATGCAAGAACCAGTCTATTGATGTTATGGTGACACTTTTATCACAGGGAGGTCATTTTTTTTATCCAAAGAGACAGACGTGTGGACTTTAACACTTCTACAAATAAAAAAGAAGAGCCTGAATATTACAAATTCCATAGACTTTCTCTACCAGATTTTGGGGGTTGTTTGGCATGAATCAAAAGGCAGGTGTGTGGTCGTCGAAGACCTTGAAACGACGGCCACGACATCCTGGATTTCTTCGGCCCGGGTTGGTTCCCCATGTGCGGTCCATGTTCCTCGGGCTGAGGTATCTCTCGGTGTCCGAAAAAGCCTCTTTGTCTCACTCGCTCATTCTGTATCGAAGAATCTTGCAGCGGTGGATCAAGGCTAGCGCTCTCTTCCGTGCTCGCTCGCGTGCGTTGTAGGTACGGATAACGTTATGTGTCTCAAGGTTTGTCATGCCCACCTACTCTCTGAGGAATAGGTGATTTCTCTCGTCACGCTAACTCTTTTATTTAATTATTCTGCCTCCACCTAAGCTCCGCCCACAAGAAAATCTTAATATTTACGAACAGAAAAGGGATGTATTGCGGTCCCAGTTTTTGTGTGTGTGAAGAGTTACAGTACAGTGGTGCTTTGTGCTAAATGCTACCATCAGCTTGCTAACATGCTCACAATGACAATGTTAAAATGCTGATGTTTAGCAGGTACAAATGTTCATCATTTTAGTGTATGCTAACATTTGCTAATTGGCACAAAACAAAAAGTACAGCTGAGGCTGATGGGAACAAGGGTATTTGGTCATAAACTTAAAGTATTTTGACCCAACAATGTTGCTAGACAAAAGTCAGAGGATCACCGACATTACTACAATTCATCCTGAGGGGAACATGAATATGTGTACCAGATTTTGTGCCAATCTATGTAGTAAATGAGGAGATTTTTCACTGGATAATTGAAATAGAATTTTGACCTGATGATGGCCCTTGATGAGGAGTCAAAGGATCACCAAAGTCAGGATTCTTCATGTGAGGACCATGACTGTCTGTACCAACTTCCATGGCAATCCATCCAATATTGTTGATATATCTTAGTCTGGATCAAAGTGGTGGACCAACCAACCAACACTACTGGGCCACTAACTCTAACCCGTTTGCTCTCCGAATACCGAGTCACATCATAATTAACCAAGTCAGGAGAGAAAAGGTTTATGTGGAATTCAGTTAGAACATTTTTAATGATTGCATCTGATGAAGAAGAAAGAAACATGCTTTGTTCATGCACCACCACATGTCAGTTAAACCCCTGATCAACACATGCAGTGTGTTTCCCATGGCTGAAATGCATGTTTATGCACACACGTTAGTCTGGACCCTTGGCCTGTGCTTCATGTTTTCTAACATCAGTCATCAACAACTCCAATCAGGTTGATTGGAGTTGTTGACTTCACCACAGCAGAGGCTTTTTAATCAGTGGTAAGATGACGGGCATGCTGGGCGCAAAGCCGGCACAGCGGGAGGCTGGACGGCACTAAAAATGACAAACTAAGGAGATTTGCAATCGGAATTGAAAAAGAATGAGTCTGTGTTGAAAGTCTGTGAAGAGCTGATCAACACTTCAGCTTATGTTGTACTTAGTAGTGTGAAATGATGGATAAACGCTGACCTCCAGTTGGTGAGAGCAGTCTCTGGAAGCAAAAGCAGATGCATACCCAGTAAAAACCCTTCTGCAGCTTTGCAGAGCTTTATTGCAATTTTCAGCTCATTGTTTAGCTTTCTGGTCTGCCAATGTACTTGTTTAGGTTCACTCTCACCACTCTCAGAGCTGTTTTCATCCAGTAAAAAGATCAGTTATGGCAAGGTTTAAGTATTGTTTAATGCTGGCAGCAACCATGCGATTCATTTTATTTTGATAGAATTAAAAAGTAAAAAATGGACTAATTAGTAATGTAAATAATCATTAGTTGCAGCCCTGATTAGTGTGGTTTCATCTGGTCTGTATATACTATAATTTGTTAGTTACTTATTACAATCATTACTTCTGTAATGACATAATTTATCCATGGAGATCAATGAAGTTTCATATCAGCAGGGCTAAATTCACATCAGTTTGATGCATAGTATGGCTCACTATGGTAGGCTACCTCCAAAAACTGCTGACGTTATATATCTTTGAGAGTCTTGACCTATCCATCGTTGAAACGACAGGCTGAGTCGGATGTGAACAGCTTACAGCATGCAACATGTCCAAGAGGTGCCTGCCAGTATAATGACTGCTGCCGGCTTTATCCAGATGTGCCCCAATCCGGTGTTTCAGTAAAACCACATCAGAGGGTTGTTCCCATCCTAATCCGGAGGGGTGCCCTGGTGTGGCAGCACAGCTAACCTGGCTGAGAATTTCCTCACTCAGACAAACGACTATGAAGTCAGGCCATGAAGCTGTAATGCACTAATCCTGTTGTTCCTACTCTGATATCCTATTCAAAATTACACATACGGCACATGCAATGTGTCAATGCTTTCTGACTTCCCTGCCCCGTCTGTGGCTCCAAGTTCATTGGATCCTACTGCAGATGCAAACCTTTAAACAGCTCACAAATGAAATCAATGTGACAACTGTAAAAGAGAGTGCTACACAAGTAGACGCGAACATTTGCAACACATCGTCTAAGAGTGAGCATTACTCAAACGGGGGAAATCTTTATTGGGGAATACTCTTGTGAGTATTTCTGGCAACAGGACGGTGTGGGATTGACTTCTGTGAGGACCCCAACTTTATGAAGTGCCATAATAAATCACTGGAGTAGCCCTCTAAAGATGTCACTTTCTGGATACCTTTCCATCACTGAAGGGCAGGTAGATAAAAGTTACACATGGAGCCTGTAAAATGAGAAATATATTTTGTAGCATAAAAGTGGAATTTATTTTTCAATTTCAAATGAGCCCTTTGAGACAAACACACATCCAGGGACTTTGTTTATGTCAAGTGATGTAGCCTGTGGCCTGGATAAAAGGTCCCACTCAGCATGCAGAGCTGCACATGCATGTGTGTGTGTGTGTGTGTGTGTGTGTGTGTGTGTGTGTGTGTGTGTGTGTGTGTGTGTGTGTGTGTGTGTGTGTGTGTGTGTGTGTGTGTGTGCACTGATATGTGAAAACTAGGCTTCAAAACACCCTCATCTTTTCTATCGGCAACCTAAACACCCTGGTGAGTTCACAAGGCTGCAGGTGACATACATACACACACACACATCACCTCCCACTGTGCGCAGCAGCAGGCTGGGTGATTGTCAGAAGGGATCTTCAGATGCTGTTGGTGGATATTCATTCTGACATCCTCTTCATCTCTCAGATCACAGACGCCCTCCCAGGAGACACCTGCAGTATATTTAGGGTTTATTTTTACTGGGCTCATTTTACCTGTTGGAACTTGGGGTTTGTCACTCCAACATTACACTACACTCATACACAGGATGATGTTAAAATGTTCCAATCCTGAATGGACCGTCACAATTGTCAGGAGGATTCAGGGCTGATGGAGGGTCACGTTGTTCTTCCTAAAATGGAAATACCAAGGTGCATTCACCAAAAGCGAAATATATCTCCCAACAAGGCAAAGGTGGAGGACGCAAAGACAGAAACAGATGTAATACTGAGGCTGACGGGAATGTCATTAGTTTTCAGCCAAACCAAAGTATTTGACACATTACAATGACCTGATGATGGTACTAGATAAATGGTCACCATGGTTTACCAAAGACCTGAATGTCAGTATTAAACTTCATGGCTAAAAGATACAATCTCGGTCAAAAAAGGGTCAACCTCATTTTGGTTCATTATGGATCACCAGCATCGATAGGATTCATCGTCTGGACACCATAAATGTCTTAACATCAGTTTGTCCCAATCCTTTCATTAAATGTTCAGATATTTGACCAGCTGGTGGGGCTAGCGGAAAAGTCGAGGGGGGATGAATGTCTGTACAATCGGTACAACTGGCAATCGGTACAACTGTTGTTGAGATATTTCGGTCTTGATGTAAGTGGTGGACTGACAACAAACCGACAGACCGAAACTACCACCCATGGAGCCACGCCACTAGTATGGTTAGAAATATGGATAAGTGAAACTTTAACTCAGAGCCTCATCATTTATTTTCTTTGTTTTCTGGGGGTGGTGGTTAGGATTGGTATGTCTAACTTGGTAAGGCTTGAGCAGAGGAGAACGAAACCCCATGTGAAATGCTATGAATCAATCCACATACTGTAAAGTGTCAACTGCAAAAGGTCTCGCAATAAGAATTCAACCTCTGGCACACTCCAAAATGGATGCAGTCGTGGATGGCAGCATATTTCACACTTTTAGGTGCTCACTGAATGTGTATGTCACACAGACACTGTGATGGAAATTCTTGAGAGCCGGTCAACTCGAGAGTGAAGAAGTTTCTGGATCGATCATGGAGAATGGAGATTCAACAATACAAGTTTACGCAGTGTAGAGCCACCTCAATTCTGAAGGAAGTGGGCAAACATGCCGTCTTTTATCCTGTTGTCTTGGAACACAAAGACTGCTTCGTATTCAAAATAAGGTTACCCTCACACAGATACATATGTGTAAAGATTCTATTGGGTATCGGATCCTAAACAAGGAATATGCTTACCTACATTAATGCAAGTCACGTTGTCGCTTACGTCATATTCAGTGCATATCTTAGAGGAAAACAGTCTTTCATAGTGCAGTCTGAGCCCAGGCGGAAGCCTATCGCCCTCGACCTTGGTCTCCTAGACGATGGAGACAGCCTCGCCTTATCCGGACAGCTGCACCATGACCAGCCTTTCTTTGCAGACAGAGTTGAACTATTGCTCTAACAGAGGCAGGTCACGCCCTACCACTATTAGGTGGGTGTATGACTGACCTGAATGTGACCTGGAGGAATGACTGTGGCATACTACCTTTAGTCTAAAGAAGGAAAATTCCTTCATAGACACTTGGACAGTATGAAGAAATTAAGTTATTATAACTAAGATCCAGGAACAAGACCACACCTTTCACACTCACCAATCCAATCACCTGTACAGCATAAATTCAACCCCCTGTACCTCTCTACTCCAATCAACCGTGCATACATATCCCGTTCTCTCCTGTTTATCTCATTTCTCACGACCCTTCGTTAACCTTAGACAAGTTACGGCATACCAGATTTGCGTACCTCACCATGGAAAACGAGCTGATTCTTTACTCAACGGACTCAGATCTGTTTGATGATCTATCCGTAGTCTTAGAATCTCCTCCGTCCATAGTCGCGCCATCTCCGACGCGGCCAGCCACTTGACCATCACGTTCGCGCCATCATCCACTACTATTCCTCCAGTAGCTCTGGCCACACACCGTCTCCACAGAGAGACCGTAGTCCTCTTCGCCGTCCTTTAGGAGAAAGCCCCTCATACAGACGCCGTACGTCCGACCAACCGGAGTCCCAACGCTCAACCCGCAGCTGCACAGTGGTGGCGGTTTCCACCACTGTGGAGAGTTGGCTTCTTCCCGTCCAACAATGATCTCTGACTGGACAGTCGCCCGCCTCCAGTGTGCCCTCAAGGACAGGGAAATCCCGTTCCACCAGACTTTTCCAGCTCTACACAGCCTCTACTTCCACCACCGCTTCACTCACTTCCGGGTTCCCTACCCAGCGCCACCTGCACAAGCCTGCCAATGACGTCATGACCCAGCCCACTACAGCGGTGCAGCCAACAGCTTCAGCCTTCTCTGAGGGCCAGGTCGTATCTCCCCTTGTGGCTGCTCCCTCTGTGTCTGAATTGTCTCATGTCTTCTCCTCTTTTCTTTCATCCCTGGATCAGCAGGCTGCACATCCCACCCCCCCCCCCCCCCCACATGCAACCCTCCATCCTGGCATCCTTTCTTCTTCCCTTCCTTCAGTGGCTACTGTAGCTGCTTTAGCGCCACCTGCTCCTGCAGCAACCACCACCAATGCTGTCGTTCAGACCACCACAGGCACAGCGAGCCATGGCGCTCCTTTTTTTCCAGACCTCCTCAAATTCCTCTTGTTCTGTCCCTGTTCCCCCCACAATCTGTTCAGTCTTACCCGACCATAGGGCCAAGCTGGACAACTACCTATCCATCATTTTGGATTTGGCCCTACCTTAAAACACCCATAAACATTCACGCCTTGAACTCAGCTCTGAAGAACTACCCCAACCGCGAGTTTGTTCATTTCCTCATTCATGGTTTCACTTTCGTTTCCACCCAGGCATAGAGGTCATTCCCGAATCATCAGTCACTTGTCATAATCTCCAGTCAGCCCTTGCAGAGCCCGATACAGTGGACAGGCTCCTGGCTAAAGAAGTCGATGACTGCTTCATGATAAGTCCTTTCTCTAGCCCCCCTTTCCCAATCCATCACATCAATCCCATTGGCATCGCTACCAGGAAGTACTCTGGCAAGAAGAGACACATTTTAGATCTCTCTTCTCCCCACAGAGCCACTACACCAAGCATTAACAGTCAGTCCAGATTTTTCCATGCATTATGCCACTATCACTCGTACCATTAACCTAATCCACCAGGGTGCAAGAGCAGCCCCAAAATATTCGATTCACTTTCTGAAGCACTCTGCTGGATCCTACTTAACAACTGGATTTTTTTCTCCCCTCAACCCCCTTTTCATCCCTCCCCTTGACCCCCAATCATCCAACCGTACTCGAGCCTCATCCTATACTTCCAGAATCTATCTGAATAAATTACCTTTTATACCTCAGTAATGGCGTGGTCTATATTAGTATTAAGACAGTATAAAGAAAGTATCAATTTAAAATACTACGGCCCTACTAGCTGCTACTAGGTTCATTACACCAATACAAATGTGCTGCACAGAATGAACAACATTCTACAATTTCTATGATGATAGAGCTTAACTAACAGTGGGGTTAAAAACCTTCCTCCTCCCTCCTGAGAGCATAAATGTGCTCAGTTAATTGATGGATGCATACTAGTAGGCAGAGTTGGCCTGATGAAGTGAGGGATTCGCCAAAACTATCCAGCCATTCGGAGACACTCTGTCATGGATCAAAGTGTTGGTCAAAGGGGACATTCTGACCTGCCTTTGTATGTGGAGTAGTGTCTGTCAGCGTGAAACAGCTCTGAGGGGGAGGCGAGTGCGAAGCCCGGGACGAGGACAGGCTGGAAATCCCAGATGGGGAGCGCTCAGGCAGCACAGGCCGGATTATAACTCTGAACATCAAATTGTCTTATGTAACACATTGTAGTGCAGACCACGGCCACCAGCAGCTGTTACGCAATCCACTGTTGACCTGGCAAGGAAGAGACATGCCTGCACACGTGCCCACACGCACATACAAATATTTAGCACAAATATTTAAACAAACAGACACACAGATAAGTAGGTGCCAAACAGGAATAAACAAAGATCTTATAATTATGATCATATAGCTGCATGTCATATAAAACATAAAAATGTTGCAACTCCACTTTTGGTTACTTTATTGTTTTGTTTTTTTATTTATTTTAATTTATTTGAAGTGTTACATGTTTTCGAATGAGCTAAGAACAATCTTTGACATCTGAAACCGTCACAAAAAAAAATGTTATTTAGGAAATGCAAGACTTTTTATACACGTACTGTACAAGTTCCCCTCAGATGCATGATTATAGAATTTATTTTCACATTCATCTAGTGAACATTTAATCTCACTTTAACTTGCGTACGTAACAAGATGATTTTATGACCTCACAGCTGATTTGGAGCCAACAATGGTCTAAAATGCCACGGAAGAGACATCAAGGTCCAGCAGTTTCACTTTTTAAATTAAAGACATTTGCGTATTCATACATGCAAATTAGATTACCTTTTGGAGAGAAAAAACAAATAAACAGAATTTGCATATTCATAAGTTCTGGATTTTCCAACAAGGGAGAAGTAGATATAACCTTCGCGGAAAAGCAAAATCAGACACAAATTATTGTTCTGAGCGGAGCATTTTTCTAGGTCTCAAAACATGTCAGGAGGGGATCTTCAAAGTTATATAAGATTTCAGTTCCGGTTGATTTGGCAACATCTGCGGTTACTGGTAATAACAGCAGCAGGGTTTTCACTGTAAGTGGACTTGCTTGGGGATCGAAGGCTGTCTCACCAATAAACAGAACTTATCTGGCAATGGCAATGATATATATATTTGGCCCATCAGCTCAAGACAAAAGTAGCTTATTCTGGCCAATAAGCCATTCCTCCTGTTGTGTTTAGTGGCAACAACACCACTGAAATTGCAGTCAACCAACAACGAAGTTTAGGATAATTTCAGTGAGGGAGACTAGCGCATTCGTTCACATCCCTCTCTCTCTTCCCATTTCTCTAATCTGCTAATCATGGGCGGTTACTCTCTCGCTGTTCAACCAGATTTTGCCACGATCTCCATCAGCCAAATCACATTGCTGCCGCCAAAACCCGAGTCTGTTCTCCTCTCGCTTGCTGTCAGCTGTCATTTCAAAGCATTGCTGCGACCCTTGTCCGCCCCATTCACCTCCAGTTCGTCACGTCAGTGTCCAGTCGAGCTCATCAGAGGTCTGCTTCTCATCACGTCCAGATCTTCAGCCATCCTTCCACCACCACCAGTGTCTAGACGCCATCGAGGGCATGCTAACGATCTCATGGCTTCACTAACCCCCTTTTAAAAGTATGATGGCGCCACGATGGGGGTCTAATCGCCAAAGACTCTTCACATTCTTTACTTTGCGTGTGTCAATAAATAACTGGAAACTCATGTCAAGTCTCCCCTGATTAAACTCTGATGTGACACTAAAGCATCTCATAGTAATGACAACTCTTTTGCCTCACCTGTCGGGCCATACCCCCCCCGACCTCCCCCTTAGGCAGACTGTTTCTATAATAATGTCACCAGACTTCCTCCTTTCCTCCAGACAAAACAAAAGTCATAATTACACTGGCTATGAGAGGACTTTGTCACTTGTGAACAGATGTCATTTAGCAGCACTTGCTGAAAACAACTGATGCTGCTGTTTTTCGTGGGAGGACAGTCTCATTACTGGCCACTAGCTCACCAGGCTAATGCAAGACATTAACCATGCTCTGTCTGTCTCTTCCCTCTACCCAGTGGGCATTGTTTATCTAACTGCAACA